>NC_084821.1:66420760-66652549 GCF_958449725.1 Rosa rugosa | reverse complement strand
AGAAAATAGATCAGATTCAGCTTCTCTCCATAAAAAAAATCAATGAATGTTTCCAGCAATGCAACCAGAATTTTGCGCGAGAGTGTTTTGGACCTGCTAGGAACTATTATGAGCAGCGGATGATGAAGGTTATGCACCTGAAATCAAATTTTCTGCTGGTTGCAATTCATTGGCTTTTGTTTTCTTAACTTTGTTTTTCTGCAGCTCTTACAAAGGTCACACTCTCTATCTATGGGAGAATATCATCAGAGACTTCGATATATTTTGGTTGCTATCTTTCTCTTGATGGTGGTGATAGTAGCAGTAGCTGTACTCGACTGGAGAGAAAATCGAATTAGGTCTACACAGTGCCTATTACCCCTGCACAGAGTTGGACCTCATCACCAAGATTAAGAAGGCAAATATTTTAGGGGTTGATTGGCACTTAATGTAAATCTTACTCTTGCTATAATAGAAACCAAAGAATAATTTTTCCTTTCAAAAAAAAAAATAATAGAAACCAAAGATCTATAACTTTCCATATACAATGTCCAATTTAAAAGTAACTTCACACACTGTAATTGATTAATCTCCATCTAACATAACACCAATCATTCATGAAGGTTTGTTCCACAAGATTACTTGGTTTGATGGACTATGACTTGTAAGTTGTTCCACTTGATGCTTGTGCGTGCGTGTTTTTCTTTCTTTCTTGATATTCAGAAGTTTGTGTTTTGCATGAAGGCACCAATTGATTATGTTTTATGTATTGGCCACTTTCTGCCAATGGTGTGTTTCTTCTTGACTTGTCAACTAAGTCATCATCCTTGGAGATAAGTTTTCAACAGTGAGCATTTTGATTGGAAGGAATTTTGCATAATATTTTCCATATGCATCTTCATACTGCCAAAGTTATAGGGTACCTTGTTAACACTCTTAGAGCACATATTACGCCATAATTGAAGGCTGCGAGTTTGTTCGTTACGCTATTTGTATCTTTGCTCCAAAAGCTATGATATAAGGAAGACTTCCTGCATATGTTTACTCCTAAGTTGAACATTGCTCAGTTCATAATTATCGGAATTGCCTTCTTGAAGATAATATCAGAATTATAGAATGCATACACATGGCAACATATTCTAATCCTTGAGTTTGATGATGGATATGTGACGTAATGCCATGGACTGATTGCTGTAGGACGAAGATCTCTATAGTCTATACATTCTTTGAACCAGAGCTTCCTTCCGAGGTACCAGTGCAAACTATTCCTCGACCCACATCAGTACCAACTCCTGTCAACCCGTCTTTGCCCAAGACCTCAACGGGTAAAAGTGGTTCGAAGGGATCCCGCTTTAAGAAGCAACGATCATTGTCAACTTTAGTAAAGAGAGCTAATATTGGAATTGTACGTGCTTGGAGGCCAACATTAATGCGTGATAAAATGTCTCTGCATGAAGGTTCTTCAGTGCTTGACCTCAAGGGTGACAACTACTTCTCTTGTGCTGTTGGGAGAAAGCGATCCAGTGCAAGATATCTCCTTAACTCGTCAGACCAATGCCTGCCCGCTCAGAAGATGAAGCAATGCCTCTCGATTCAGAAGGTGAGCACTGCCTCTCCACTCAGAAAGCGGAGCAGTGCCTCTGAACTCAGAAGGTGGAGAACAAATTGCTGAGAATATCTCTAGATGGCATCATATTTCTGTGACCTTGGTGAAAAGATTTTCACAAGTACATACAAATTCCTTGAACAATTTCAGACCTGCGGGACTTTGTTTTGTAGGTAGAAGAAAACCAAAAATTGCACATATGAATGTTCAGATTAAATTCTTCAGTACATTAAAAAGTGCTGGAAGTTCAATAGTAGAATCGGTTAAGCCCAAGTCATCTTTCAATGCCCTGTCAATACATAAGATAAAGTAGTTCAATGGGACTGATTTTTGGTGCCCTGTCAATAAAAACATAAAGTAGTTCAACGGGACTGATTTTTGGATGCCACTGATTTCATATTTAACTAAATATATCTCTTAAAAGCTGCGTAGAAATAATGTCTTTCTAATGCAGTTGGTAAGACCTCCGCACAATTAAGAAGCATGTTTTCTTTAATCATTCACATTAGTGTTGTTATCAAGAACTGTCTAGTATGAGCAATTTAAGTACTCCAAAAGCTCCTGTGATAATGTTTGATATATAAGTGGTGCAAACTCTTTCAGAAACTATTCTCAAAAAAAAAAAAAAAAAGCTCTTTCAGAAACTGTTTATAGTATGCAAGGTGCTACAACTTTACAGCAAGAGTCGTTCAACTGGAAAGTTTCAAGATCAATTGCATTTTTCGGACATATATGGAAGTTGCAATGCAGTTTGGAAACCAGATTTCTTGTACAACTTTCTATATGTTCAAGATCTTCCTCAGTGAACCAAGGTGCACTATGCACAATATATAGAACATCAAGAAATTCCAAAACATGCTCTTCATTGCCAAACTCATAAGCTATCGACCACAACAATCCCGAAACATGCTTGGCTCTGTTACCTGCATAAAATTAGTATATGAATTTAGTTTTCAAGAAGCAATACCATGCATGAACAGACATGAATTTCATTGTATTACTATTAGAATACCACTATTCTGTAATAATATACACATGTTTGATGGTTCAATTGCATGCCTTTGTTATGAACAATTTCTCCTAAGATACGGTCAATAGCTGCACCCTGCTCAAACATGGAAACAACGAAGAGGACGTTATTGTGATAGATCCAAAACATATATAGAATCTAGGACTTCCATCTAGTTAGAATAACGTACCTTTGTAACACCAACTACTCGAACCTCCACAGACCGACCACCTTGGACAACATCAACAGATGCAATTCAAGATTGGGCATTTCCAAAGATGCTGCAGCAGATCCTGGCTTGGAGTCTTACAAACTCAACATCTAATAATGTGGACATAGTGATGGCAGTTAATATATATAATCTATGAATCAAAACTGCAGCTGTAATGCAGTATCGTTAAAAGTAAGAAACACTACAAATCTACAATAAGAAGAAAAACAATAACTTGTTTAAGGAAAATATGATTTGCAGAGAGATTGATGAGAGAATTGTGTGTGTTCTATTATTGATAATAGGAGCCCTTTATATAGGGATTTACAAAGTACATAATCTTGTCATACAAGGAAATAGAATCCAAATATAATTAGAAAATCTAGAACCTTCTCTCCTATTACAACTCTAGAACTAAACCCTAGTTTGAAGAGGCACACTCAATGTCGATATCCTTCAACACTCCCCCTTGTGCCGCTCAAACTTGGTGATGACGCTTTGATCGTTGCCTCGTTAAAAACCTTGCCAGGTAACAAAAACCCTATGGGACAAAAATAACCCTGGTCGAAGGACAAAAAGAGCACAACACGTCATTCACTCTTCGAGATTGATCATGTATACATCATTCCTCCCCCTGATGTCGACATCTCCCCCTGATTGCTATAATCATGGGAGTTCGGAAAATTTTCTCAATCCGAAGCTCTTCACATGTTTCTCGAATGTGGATTTAGGTAACGACTTAGTGAATAAGTCCGCTACATTATACTCTGATCGGATTTGATTCACTTCAATCTTTAGAAGTGATTAATGTTGTTGCTGATTGTAAAAGAACTTAGGCGATATATGCTTGGTGTTGTTGCCCTTGATGATAGGCCTAGGCTCTAGTCGGGCCGGGCCCGAATTTTAGTGAGACCGAGACCGAGACCAAAATTGTCGGTTCGGGCCGGTTCGGGCTTTTTCCAAATTGAAAACCGACAGGAACCGACCCCAGTCGGGCCGGTTCGGTCTTTCGGGCCCAAAATAGCCAGTTTATCTGCTTTGCTCTTTTCCCAGTTTTCCAAAGACAGTTATGCATTCTGGCAGTTTTGGCTGTTTTGCCACTCATTTTGGTACCTGGAAGACTGGAATGCATATCAAATTATCAATGTTACATAACTGTAATCAATTAATCATGTAATAATGCAACTTTACAATCCAAGTTTAAACTCATAAAAACATTGTCCAACAGAAAACAATCCAAATTATTCAAGCATTTAAACTCAATGTTCAATCAACTGAAATTCAAATTATGAATGGTACAACTCCAACAGAAACATGAACACAATTTGCACTTTTACACAAATAGTCAAGCTGCCTTGCTCCACAACTCCACAAATCAAGAACTCCACCACAACTCGACATGTGCACAAATCTGCAAGTCTGCAACTCTGCATTCACATTTCAAACCTGATCGGTTTACATTTTACAAATACAAAGTTAAAAAGTAAAAGCAATAACTCTGTAATGACAGCAACCAAATGCAGGTTCCCATACAAACTAGGAGACCATTCCAAATCAACAATGCAGACTTGCAGACTCACTTGCCCCTAAGTCCCTAACTGACCACCTTAGTACCCTTCCCTTAGCTTGTATTACAGTAACAAATATAAAGCTCAATGACAAGACTTAAAAGCTTAGTTTGATCAACTGACAAAGAGCTAAATTTAGTGTAATAAAGAGCTACATCCTTAACAATCCAAGGCTAAAGAGGCAACCAGCAATAGCAGCTTTTTCAAAAGCAAATGCAATGCTACATAGTACAAACAGAAGCATAACAATAACGACAATAATAAAACAAAAGCAACAATAGAAGAAAGGCAATTGGGTAAACAGACGGTAGATTGAAACCTGTAAAGAGAGCTAATATTGGTCAACATTGTCACAGCTGAAATGAACCCAACATAAACAAAATTCTAATCATCCAAAACATTCAGCCATTTTATTTAAAGCATCCAATCTAAATGGATGAATTATCTAATCTCAATAGACATGTCTAAATAAAGCAGAAAGGAAAGTAAATGTCTCAGCTCTCTCCAACATAAACAAAATTCTAGTCATCCAAAACTTCATGCTGCAAGTTTGCATTCTGCAACATTATGCACATTAAGGCAAAATCCAAAACTCCAAGAGCATTAAGGCCAAATGCAGAAATGCAAAACATTAAGTCATTAACCAATCAAATGCAGAAATGTAGAACATAAACCAATAAAATGCAGAAACGCTTCAAAATGCACTGTAAGTCATTAACCAAATAAATGCAGAACATAAACCAATAAAATGCACAATTATAAATAAAAACTGGGGGTTACCTTATTTTGATGTTTTAGCTTTGCCTGCATCAACTACCTTTGAATTCTTTGATGCTTTCGATGATTTAGATGTAGATGGCTTTTCAGGCTGATCAATTGTACTAGCAGCTTCCTCCCTTGCATGTTCTGCAGCAAACCAACAAAAGTGCAAAGTTGAAATAAAAATTGTCCAGAATTTCATTCATTTAAATGATTTAATGATAAACTTGAAATAAATTAACAAGGCAGCCATTCCTAGAATAAAAATCATACCATCCTCCACACTTTCATAAAATTCAATGTCCTCGATAGTAGGAACATATTTAATGTTGTTGATGCTCTTAGATCTGATCCAGTTTTGGTAGCATATCAATGCTTCAACTGTTTTGGGAGTTAGAGAACTCCTAAAGGGATCGATGACCCTTCTACCTGTGCTAAAGCAAGACTCACTTTCCACAGTGCTCACTTGTATTGCCAAAACATCCTTGGCAAGGGCAGCAAGGTTAGGATACTTGGCACCATTCATCTTCCACCACTCCAATATGTCCCACTTTTGAGGATTTGCAAGCTTCTCAATCGGGTCCAGTAGGTATCTATCCACTTCATGTCCAACAACAGCTTCGTCGGAGTCTTCCAATTCTTTCTCCCAATCTTGTTCCATGTCAGCTATTTTTCCGGTAGCCTCAACTATCCTTTTGGAGGTGGATTTGCTACCTTGGCTAACTGAGCTCTCTCCACTTCTAGATTTTCCATTTCCACCCCTTGAAGCCATCATTGAGGAGCTGTACAGAACACAAAGGGCCACTAAAAGCTCTTTAACCTCGGCAGACTTCTTCTTAATCTCATCCCACTCCATTTTCAGCCACTTATTGCAGATATTTTCAAAGTTTCTGATCTTGAACCTTGGGTTTAACACCAAGGCAATGAATAAAAGCTGATTGCAGTCTTCCAAGCTTCCAAAATACTTATCAAACTTCCCTCTCATCTTCACAGCCATATCGAACAAGATCTTTTCAGTCTTTGAACCAGTGCAAATATACGGTTTAGTGAACAATTCATCAATCTCCGATTTGATGGCCACTATATCATGAAAAGCTTTCCATGATGTTGGGTGATTTGAGGCACTAATCCTCATTGTCACATCATAGAAGACCTTTAAAAACCTCACAAAAACTGCTGCCTTTTCCCAATCCTCTTTAACCGGTGGCCCCACCCTTTTCCTCTTATGTTTCTTCCTTGAATCAGACCCTCCAACTTGCAGCTCATCATCTTCATCATCAATGTCTTCATCCTCATCAAAGTACTACGTGTACTTGCTGTCCTCCTCATCTGCCATTCTATCGAAGGCTTTTTGCAACTCTAATGCAGTGTCTAGCATTAGAAAGGTAGAGTTCCACCTTGTTGGCACATCAAGGATGCAAACTTTCACTACTAGAATTCTGTTCATTTACATAAGTCCAGAACCGATGTAAAACTAAATTCTGACCGATCTCTTAGTGGCTGATGTAAAAGATGCAGACATCAGTATAAGCGCGTTTTTAACCGATGTCCCAGATAACAACCAACATCGATTCTAAAATACAAATCGATGTATAATCGTTATAATCATCATAATCTTATATGTTAACTATATTTAATTCTTCATATTTTCACATTTTATGCTTAATAAAGTATATCTCGAACAATACCTAAGTGAACATTTAAATCGATTACAATTTCAGAAATGATGTCTAATACTCTCGTAGACATCAGTCTCCAAAAAATTTTGTTTGTTCGTGTCCATTTTTACGTGCATCTTGCCGCCTTATTCTCTTGAGAACGATGTATGTGCCTTTAGACAACATCGGTTAATCTATTAAAAATGATGTTTTATGTTACTAGGAACATCGCTTTTCGTTGGTTGAAACGATGTCTAGTAGTTTTGTAGACATCATTTCTATTTTTCAAAACCGATGTCCTGTATTTCATGATAAATCGGTTTACTTTATAACAGCTGATTTTTACGTTGACAGTAGATAACGGTTTGGTGTTTAGATATCGATGTGCATTGGTTTTGTGTACATCCATTTTGGGGTCACATTTCGATATGTTGATAATCATGAGACATCGATTTTTATTTTGATACTGATTTCTAATCTCTGAATTAACATCGTTTTCTTTGACATTATTGTTTTGTTATACATTTATATACATCACTTCCTTTTGACGAGCATGATGTGCAAAGTTTAATTGTAGCTGCTGCTTGGAAAAAAATTGACATATCTCAACATCTTAACTCAAGATCCAAAAATGGGACATTCCATTAATTTTCTTTCCAAATTCATGATGCAAGATAAAACTCCAAGCCTACAAAGGCTAACCTATAAACATATGAATAACAAGCTACAATCAGTTTTATCAACAAACTTTGCCTCAAAGCAAAAAACTAGCCTTACTGAAAATTATTAATTTTAGTCAAAATTCTATACCAAAGTCTGTATATAATCAGCCACTTCAATGCGCACCTCATCGCTGTTGCCTATATGATTTCCGAGTCTTTACCGCCCAGTAGAACTGTATAAACCAACATATAAGTCACAATCATTGGGTAAACAAGTTAATATTTAATTAACCCAAAAACAAAACAAAGAAAATCAAACAAAAAAAGTGCAGCGCCTGAACTAAATGATGGATCTGCACAACTACAAGTTATATCCAATACTAATATAACTAGACTATACCAAATGTAAACACACATAAATTAATGACAAGAAACTTTTTACTGAGATCATGAAGCTGCAAGTTTAAAGTTTTAGCTACTTGGTTGTGCACACTAACACATCCATAAAACAAATTAATTTTCATAAAATTGCTCCTTTGCACAAAAACATCACAATTCTCACTTTTTGCAGAATTTTTATCGTATGAGAAGATGAAATGAGATGTTCTCCCAGGCTTTCATCGTCTTCCCCACCTTGATGCAATTGGTCAGCAGCTCTCTCCTTTTCTTTTTCACCATGCCTCCTTTGCCCTTCTATTTTTATGCACAACTAAGCTTTGAGTAACTGAAACGATGAATTTCAATGTTACTTACAAAGCAAAGATGAATTTTACGTACAAAGCAGTCAATTTTAATCTTGCAGAGTGGACAAAACTAAATTTTAAACAAAAGCATCATAAAATATAAATCCTACAGCTTCTTATCAATTAGTTATGGCTTCTCTATTTATTGCAAAAACAAGCAGTTTACCTGCTTTTCTTTAAGAGAACATATCTTCCAATCCTGAGAAAAGAGAAGACGAAACAAAGTTACAACAAATCAAAGAAAAAAAATCAGAAAGAGAGAGAGAGAGAGAGAGACCACAAAGAATATCAAATACTCAGATGGAAGAGATACCTTCTTGGATCTAATTCTGCTAATTGCTTTCTCAAGTTTGGTCTCCACGCCCTTGAGCTCCTTGATAGACATATTGCTCAAACCCTCAGCCATATATCCCCTGGATATCAACAGCATGTCAATATCTGCCAAGGTGAAATTATTTTGTTATATATATAGGGTTGACCTAGTCTGAAAACTGGAATAAGGTTGAGCATAGCCGTGCCAAGAGTCTATCCTTTAAGCATCTGCAAACTTATTTCTTCTCTTAGTTTGGGCGAATGTTAGGACTATCATGCAGGCCTTCTAGAACTGATGTGATATTTAGCCATTGCTGCATGATTTCATACTTGAAGAATTCAAAGTAATCAGAAAAGAAAAGGAATTCACCCCTTCTTCTAACAATGAAACAACACTATTCAAATTTAACACAAAACACAAAGCCACAAGATAGTATGTCTCTGCATTTCTACCAAGTGACAAAATTTGGGTTTTTACATAATGCTCTTACAAATAGTGCCTGCATATTTCTTTTAAATACGAATCTCAATGAACTTTTTCATGCATAATGAGCAGATTCAAGCTCAATGTATTAAGTATTAGCCCGTAAAATCATTTCATAAGGATCAGATACCATCAAACTCTTTCTCAACAGTGTTCACCTACTACTCAGTTCCTCTTATACACAGAACATGAATAAAAAGATTCTACTTGCAGCCTAAGAGAAAACTACTCCATACTGTTAGAGGAAAACCTACAATTAAAATGCACTTAGAGGTTTGTATTGTTCACATCCCATGGTTTCATTGACCTAACAATATGGCACCAAACGACAGATTTGAGCATCACAACCCTGAATTGCCACAAAGAGCATTGACTGATCCATTAATCATATTACATCTAACCTTAAAAAGGCACTACATTGCATAAGTGTGACAAAAATAATGAAAATCCAAACAGAAATATTCAATCGAAAACCAACAAAGCTAGAAAGCTGCATCACTACTTTAGTCATAAGAATCATAACTCATAAACAAGTTCAGCTTTCCTTCACTCAAGTTCACAATACATTCACTACATAGTATTCTTTGTATCCTTCACTTAGTTACCACCAAAACACTGAACAAAAACACACTTTTTCAGAGCACTTCCAAATCAATTTCTTTCAATTTCAAAAACCAAAAACTACATTTACAACACACACCCCAATATGTAAAAGCAAAACTCCATAAACATAATCAAGAACAAAGATTAAATTCAAAACTTTCAAAGTACCAACCTGCAATTGTTACAGGGGAATCATCGTCTTTGGACTTCACCTGGTCAGTGCTATACACCTGTAAAAACACATTTCAAATCAAACCCACCAAACACAATCCACCACCAACCCCAAAGCTGCAATCTTTGATTGAATGTCCAACATGGGATTTCATCACAAACAAAAATATCAACTGACCCAAGTAGACCAAGCAAGAAGAACCAACAGAGAATAGATGAAGTGATTGGAGGCCGGTCTGTTGATCTGCCAAGAGCACAAAAACAAAGAAAGGAATCAACTTTGTGACACTTGCTGCCATCAATTCTCTATTTAAACTGATTCAATGTTTCTGGGTTTCTAACAGATATAGCCCCGAATACCATCAACTTTTCTCGAAAAAAAGATACATCTGTTGAACCAGAAACTATACCTGACATCTTAATCGAGTGCAGAGAAGAGTAGTTGAATATTTTGACCCGAAAATTTCAGTCACAGAAGGAAAATCCAGAAACAATCAAAATAGCAAGATACATGAAAAAAATTAAAAACGAAAGATAACTCAGAACTGAGGCCAAATGGTTTCAGAGAACTATAAACGCAAAAATATAACTCTCAATTGCTTAAACTAAGAAGCTCAAAAGACCTTTACCTTGCTCTGGTTTTGATTTCGCTTTTCGTTTTGCTTGTCTCAGATTTCACTCTAGATTTGGGGATCAAATAGCGCTTCAGTTGTGCCCCATCCTCGATTCCGAGTTCGGTCGTCGTCGAAGAAGCTCGGTCGTTGGAGAAACCACAATCGGTTTCGGGGTCGAACCAATTCAAAACAACATTGTAATGTCAGAATTAGGAATCACACCAACTTCTCCATATAACCCCAATCCTATATCACCTAATCTTGGTTATCAATGCAACTCAGAAACCCATTCGACCCAATTGGAAAACCAATCAAAAGAAGATAAATTCAAGGTAGAAAGCAATCAAATTTGAGATGGGTACCAAATTCATAAAAGTTGGCTGCTTTGTACTTACAAAGATTACTTAAACTCTTAAAGAGTCCAGATCTGCACCTTCGAGAGTCGCCCTGTATTACCCAGTGGCCTCCCGGTCGTTCTTTGGAGCCACTAGCGCCGAATCGCTGCCGATTTCTTGCAGTCGCCGACCTTTAATTCGAGAGACTAAGACAGAACGGCGCACAATGCTTGGTCGACGTTGACATTCTTGGTTTGGCAGGGGGAGGGCAGCAGCGACAGTTGATGAAGGGCAGCAGCGGACGTTGTCGTAGTGGGAGGCGCTTAAGATGAAGGATTGGATGAAGGTTAACAATGGCTGCGAGTTCGACTGAGGGTTTTGTGTTTTGGTTTTGGGAGGAGCTCGAGTTTTGGGAGGAGTCGACTATGGATTCAAAATGGCCGCCAGTTCGCTTAGGGTTTTGTGTTTTGGTTTTGGGGTCGGGCGGGTGATTTTTTTTTTTAAGTGTGAAAATTTTAAGTTTTCGTCCCTGCGTCCTTGAATTCATTAAAACACTCAGCGCGTCCACGAAAATGGGTTCCCGCAAATTTTCAAACAAAACTTTTAACACCAGTCATTTTCGGTTCTTATGTTAATGGTATACATTTAAATCGGTATTTTTCTAAAACGATGTTAACTTACTTTTTTACATCATGTGCAAGTCTGACCGATTTAAATGACGTGATGTAAATGAACAGATTTCTAGTAGTGAATTTCTTCAACTCAACCTTCTCCTTCTCTGCACACATTTTAAAAATATCGAGCCTTTGTCCACTACTCCGAACATAGCGTATCGCATTCCTAATTGAAGCAACTTATTTTTCCATCATTTTTAGGCCTGATCTGACAATGAGGTTCAGAATATGTGCAAGGCACCTAACATGCAAGTAATTGCCTCCAAGAATAGGTTGTTTCTCCCAGCCTAACATCTTCTTCCTAATGTACTCAATTGCAACCTTATTTGCACTTGCGTTGTCAACAGAAATTGTCAACACTCTCTCAACTTCCCAATCAAGCAAACATGCCTCCAACAACTTCCCTATGCTATTGCCCTGATGATTAGGAATCACCTTAAAATTCAGTATTCTTTTGTGCAACGTCCAACCAGCATCAATAAAATGGGCAGCCACCACCATGTAGTTGATATTTTGCACCGATGTCCATGTATCGGTGGTTAAGCAAAGGCAATGATTTCTTAACTCTTTCTTCAGCTCTAATCTAGCTGCTTTATACATGGACAAAAACTGTTTCACAATAACTCTCCTAGAAGGCACATCCCACCTAGGCACAGCCACACGACAAAAGTATCTAAACCCCGACCTTTCGATGAAACTAAAAGGCAGTTCATCCATTACTATCATCTTGCAGGCTGCTTCCCTGCAAGCTTCCTGACTCCATTTCACCATCACCAACTCCTTAGTACCACCGGTACTTAATACATGCTGCCCACTTTCTAAATCAACCCTACCCGGGTATTTTTTGCACACTTCTTGTATATGTCTCCTAAGTGAACTAGTTCCATTTCCATAACTATCACATGCAAGATCAGTTCCACAGTAATTGCACTTAGCTCTCTCTTTAACACAAGTTTGAACTTTTTTACCATCCTTAATCTCGAACTGAGGCTTCTCGATCTTCTTGAAGTGCAACCACACCCAAGATCTTCCAGCAGGTTTTTCAGACTTTTCTTCTTTTCCTTCTTCATTTGCATCATCTCCAACATTGCTCGGTCCAGCATATGTAGCTCCACCACGTTTTCTCTTCACAACAGCCTTCTTCTTCGAGCTTCGGAATGTTTTCGGAATCGTCTGAACCATCGAAGCATCAGTTGGTGTTGGAAGAGCAATGGCTTTTGAATTTGAATTGGAATCGGAACTTTGGGATGGATTGGAATCGGAACTTTGGGATGAATTCTGAGGAGAAGCCATGAAATTTGGGGAGTGCTCGAATACAAGATTGCCTGAACCTAATTCACCACATTCAAGTTCAGTAAATTCAGAAACTTCAGATCGAAAAACTCAAATTGAAAACCCTAGATTACTCATTACTGAATACTCACCGAACTGAGCTTCGAGGAGAATCGAGTTAATCGACTATTAGATCGAAACCATGTGGAATCGAAGATCCGAGAGCCCTCTCTGAGATCGTCGGGCTTCGACGATGGCGAACTTCTGGAGCTTCGCGTCCAATGGCTCGCTGGCGAAGGCGGATTTCGGAGACGAAGAGTGGCGGAGGAGCTGGTATCGAGCTGGGAGAGCCGAGAGAGTGGCGGACGGAGAGCCGAGAGACTAAGAGAGAGAACTCGAGAAGAGAGGGTCAGAGTTCAGAGGGTTAGTATCGAGTTAGGTCTCGACTCGATGACTAGGTGAGTTAGGTCAGAGTGTTTTTATTTTTATTTATTAATATTTAACATATTAATATATTGCCCAATCATAGACTGACAAGTGGAAAATGATATACAATTCGGGTCGGGTCGGTCTTTCCGTCTCCAAATATTTGAAACCCGAGACCGAACCGATTCACTACATTCGGGTCGGGCTTTGAACCAAACCGATAATTTCCATATTAAAACCGAACCGAATCGGTTTTTTTTGCTCGGTCCTGTTCGATCCTTCGGTCTTTCGGGTCCAGACGCCAACCCCTACTTGATGAAACCTAATTTCATTTGCTCAATTCATAAATGCATGTAGGTTCATCTGTGGTAGACTTCAAACCACAAGCTCCTCGAATGTGTCTAATTACAGACCTTAGCCATATGCATTCACGCACGGCTTTATGTAGAGCTATAATCTCTGCATGATTTGAGGAAGTAGCAACAAATGTCTACTTTGTAGACCTCCAAGATATCGCGGTGCTTCCCATGGTAAAGACATAACCAGTCTGGGAACGACATTTGTGAGGGTCAGAGAGATGCCCTACATCAGCAAAATCCATGAAAACATCATCATCGTTTTGATGTAAGGGAGGAGGATGGGTGGCCGGCGGTTTTTGCCGATCACAACGTCTTGGACGGTGCCACTTGGGCTAATGAGATCCGTTCTCATTCTTCCGTCATTCTTTTCTCTCTGCAGGGATAGAACAAGCACATATCTATCGTACATTTTAAGTAACGAAAGATTGTCTTTATACCAATCCAATGGCGTTGCATTGGCGCAGGGCTACATCTAGCCAACAAGTTCATAACAAATGAGGTATCCGGTCTTGTATTGTGTTAAGTACAATAATGCGCCTATTGCACTTAGGCAAGACACTTCTGCCAATTAACATGTCTTCGTCATCATCCCTGGGACGAAACGTATCCCTCTTAGGGTCAAGACTACGGACAACCATGGGAGTGCATATTTGACTTTATCAAATGCAAAGCATTTATTGACACGGTATACAAGTTCTAAATCTAGACAAAACCGTGTTCTCCCAAGGTCCTTCATCTCAAACTCGGATTTCAGGTGTTCAGCGGTTTCCCTGAACTCTCAAGGGTTCCAATTATGTTTATCAACATAAACCGTGACAATTGCAAATCCAGAACTTGTCATGAAAACGCAGGGGCATAGTTCATCATATTCCCAATCAAGTAGTCACTTTAGTGAGCGTTTCACCCTCATTGCAAACGCGCTCCGTGGTCAAGAGCCACTTGATTTGGGTAAATGAAGTACACAAGACCCTTCATTATATTCCATATCTAGATCACCATAGAGATACGTAGTGACCACATTTGTAAGCTGCATGTTCAGTTATTCAGAAACTACCAAACTGACAAGGTAGTGACGTGCAATGACATCCATTACGAGAGAATATGTCTTCTCGTAGTCGATTCCAGGGCGTTTTGTGAGAAGCCTTGCGCCATAAGGCGAGATTATCATCTCTTTTTCTCATCACGCTATCTAACGAATACCTATTAATGTCAACAAGTTTTATGTTAGGAGGTGTTGGCATCTCAAGCCCGAAATCCTTCCTCTTCGTTAGTGAATCCAATTCAACCTGGATCATATCTTGGCATTCTTCAACAGAGTAAGGTTCGATGTCATTGGTCTCAATAATTCTACGTCTTCATCTACACTAGTGTAATTCGTAGAGATCTCTATATTCTCAGGAATTGGTTCTAACATTGAGGCGTCCCCCAACGATGTCTCTTGGACATAACCTCAATCCAGAATATTCTCATGAGACGGATTTTGAGTATCAATGATCAATGAATCAAGTTGTGCCAAACTCGCTCTCTTCCTAGGGTGAGAATCCATCGAACTTATGGGTCTCCTACGCTCTCTAGCGGAACCCATGGTCTATGACGCCATTATGCCACCTTTGTGGCGTCACCATACCACCATCCATGGTAGTGGTGCCGTACCCATCTCCTCTGGGTGGCACTATGTCCTTTTGTGGGGACATCAATCCTTGCAGACATGTTTGCAGTAGGTATATGTGATCTCTTCACTTTTAGGGGATCAAGATGAGACATAGTGGGGACAGACCACGACAATTCTTGTCGTTCCTTTTGAACATTGACGTTCTAATCTCCCCCTAACGATGGGAAGACTGTCTCATCAAAGTGACAATTCACAAATCCAGCAAAAAAGAGATCGCCTGTCAAGGGTTCTACATAGCGGACTTATAGTTGGAGACTTATGTCCAACACAAATATATATATGCATTCGTTGCAATGACTCATGTTGATGCACTGTGGCGGCACAATTGGCACATAAACCGCACACTCAAATATGCATA
The DNA here is from genome assembly GCF_958449725.1 of Rosa rugosa. NCBI lineage: Eukaryota > Viridiplantae > Streptophyta > Magnoliopsida > Rosales > Rosaceae > Rosa > Rosa rugosa. Next base: position 66,637,074 of record NC_084821.1, on the reverse strand, counting down.
AGTACGAGATATTAGACTCGAACCCAGTCACTAGTTGTAACGCAAATAAAAGTTGAGTGGCTGTTATGAGTCGTAGACGAATTAGCATATCTGCATGTGATATTGCATAACCCAAGCGGAAATATTGGTGCGTATTACCAAAGTCCGGGCTACCATCGTAGTCTTTTAATGGTGGCTTTTCCGCGAGACCAATTGGGTGTATACATGGAAATATGATACTTGATATCAATACCCAATGATATGCAATAGTCATCGAAAATTTTCGATGTAAACTCTCTAGCATTATCAAGTCAAATTGACTGAATTGGATGATCTGGGTAGTGAGCCTGTAGCCATATGTTCTGGGCTAGGAGTTCATCATAAGCAGCATTACGAGTGGATGATAGCGCGACATGTCACCAATGTGTCCGCACATTAACCAACACCATAAAACATCTAAGCAGTCCGCAAGTTGGTTGAATCGATCCACAAAATCCCCTTGGATTCTATGTAAGAATGGAATTATTTCTTTAGTGTCCTTTGCATAGGATGGTCTTGATCCTAAAAAAACAGGCTTTACAGAACGAAAGATTGGCCTTGTAATCAACCAATGAAGGTTTTGGTTGAGCCACAATGTCACAATTTACTTTGAGAAGTAGAGAGGAGCCAAGTCTCCATACATGGCGTCAAAGCCATGATTTTGCCGCAGGGGGATCACGGCGCCGGCGTTGGCCGACTAGTGGTGCATGGCGGCGGTGCCCCAAGGCGCGGCGGCGGTGCAATGCTCTCTTTGAATCGACTTTTGATTCTCACTTCTCTTCGTTCTGAAGAAGAGATGTCCGTGTGAAGTCTTTAGTATCACGGATCATCATATCATGACCTGGGTGTCCCAAACGGTCGTGTCAAAAAGCCTATATGTATCAGAATCCCATAAGTCATCTCTCATGACATGGTTGGATTCAATGACTCGAATAGTGGTTGCATACAACCCACTAGAGCGACACATAAGTTTCTCTAATACTCGTTTATGTCCGTAGTCATTAGAGGTGATGCAAAGGAACTCTTGTCCATTCTCACAATGTGTTTCCACATGAAAACCATTGGCTTTTATATCTTTCAAATAAAGTTCAAATTAAGGTATGTCCAAGACATTAAGTAAAAGAATCAACACTTTATTAATAGCCAATGATTACATCAAAGTTTCTTAACCAAAGTCTAATCCAAAATAAAAATCAAACTTAGACAAATCGTAGCCACTCAATCCGTTTGGTAACTCCAATCAAATATGACCAGGGAAGTAGAGAGAGATGTCGGTGGAGCAAGGCTCTCTTAACTACCACTAATCTCAATCACTTTCCTAGACATCATACTTCATTGGATGCGCCACTTGTGAAAGAGTTAATACAAAATTTTCATTTTATTGATTAAGACATAATTGCCATTACATAATTCTTGGAAAAATAAAAGACTATTCGAAATAAAAATCTGCGGCATTTTGTCTTCATCGCCAGATTTAAAGTCTTTTTGAACTCGATGTCTTAATCACCATGATGCGGCTACCTTCTTAGGTACATTGCAAATTCGGGTCCATTGATCAGACGTTCCATATCAGAAATAGACACCATCTCATTGCCTCACTATCCAACGTTTCGCTGAACAAGTGGCAGAGGGTGGCGTCATCAAATCCCTTGTTGTTAGTGACTTTTTTAAAGGTGTCCATGTAGACGAAGGGGTCAGTCATGCCGCCGTAATGTGACATCTTTGGTGTCTTTGCATGTGCTGGTCTGACGGCCTGCAGGATCCTGGCGGTGAATGGCCCTGGCCTGGACGCAAAGAGTGGATTTGGTATTGGCGCTGGGGCGCCTGCCTTCGCCCGGATTAGCCTTTGTTCTAATTGTTGCATCCTTTCCAGGATCAGGGAGGTTGCGTCACCAGCGGGCCCCCCTGGAGGTTCCGCCGCGCCAGCTCCCGTCTGGGGGCAGGTGGATTACCTTCAGTTCTAGCCCCAGCTGCGGAGCGGTTGGTGTGCGGTTGTGACTCTGCTTCCTGCTCCAACAATAGTCGGGGCAGGGGAGGTAGGCCCATTCCTAATAACTCTGGTGGGTTCAGCGGCACCTGCATCTGTATGATTAGTGCGGGTACCAATCCGCCGGGATTGGGTCGACTGCGTTTGGTGCTCCGTGATTGCTCGCTTTGTGCTGGGTTAGCGTTTTCCTCCAGCGCCTTTTTCAGTTCGTCGAACCTTGACATCAGCGTGGCAAGTGCTTTTGGGCCTCGGCCTTTTCTCTGCGCTCCTGCTCGCTCTCTCTGTTTGCCTTGTGGAGGTCCGCCAATGCCAGTTCATACATAGCGGCGAGGTCCTGCACCGGTGGGCGACTGCTACCTGGCCGAGCCTCCGTTGTAGTTTGAGTTAGCGGGACCTGGGGAGTAACCTGAGGTTCCACACTGGGGTTGATCGGAGTGTTGAATAGTGCACGGTTAACGTTAACCGCTGGGTTGTTGGGATGGGGGTTGGCGGATTGGTCCGCCTGCTCTTCAGCGTTTCCCCCGCTACCATTAGTCATGGTGATTGTTGTGGTGGGATGGCCTTTTGCTCAAGGATTCCCACAGACGGCGCCAATGTTAATGTCTAAGATTTAGCGGTGTAGATACCTATCACTATGCATGGATAGTTTGCTACCTCACCAAGCATAAACAACACCCTCATGGGATCCAACCGCTAATTGCATCTTGTAGCCCTATGTTCAAGCTACGCTACGGTATCCGGAAGCGGCAAATACGTCGCCGGGAAGCCACCTTTCCGGCCTTGCCAACATGCCCTCACAACTAGGCTTTCTACACTAGAATGGTGGTTGCTTGTCCCACATCGAAAACCATGTAAAGGAGAAGCATTCCTTCACCTATAAAAGGAATGCCTCCTCCCACAACTCAAGACACTCCATTATATCTTTTGTAATCCCTTTGGGCCGCAAGGCCCAAACACACTAGTTAAGCTTTCAAGTGGACGTAGTTTCCCGCTAAGGCAGGAAACGAACCACTATACTTCGCTTGTGTCGTTCTCTCTCTCTCTCTCTCTCTAAAGCTAACTAGAGATCCCACGGATCACTAACGTTAACAAGCGGTGACTAAATCTTGGCTAACGCGGGTCCGATGGGCGGACCGCTACTTGTGGTATTCTTGGAACTTCTGCTATCTGTCAAGTAAAATACAAAGGGCGTCAAAGGGAGACCGCGCTGGGCGGTCTTCTCTTCTCCGATGCCTACGTTAGTCAATGTATTCATGTTGACAGAATAACAGTAGGTAAGTAGTAAATGTGTAATTAATGAGGAGAGATGAGAAAACCTTTTATAGGTGAGGAAGAGGATGACCTCTTCCATGCTTTCGATGTGGGACTGATATGCTTCAGTTCCCAGCTTCTGGAGCTTCTGATGCTATCTTGGCGCGGCACGTCAGCGGTGATCTGAAGGTGAGCCGGGGCTCAGGCGGTAGCCTGCTTGGCTGTGTTTCCATAAGTCACTCCTTTGGCGGGAGTTGGTACTGCTGGCGGTAGCATGAGCGTGGCTCATTATAGCTAATTATGCTTGGCAAATACTCATGTAAGTACATAAACTATGAACAATAGCCACATGAAACTATGCTCGAGTTTGAACAGCATTGTCGTCATTTAGACCCACCTTAACATTTGTAGGCATGTGTCTGCCTATCAAGTATCAAATCATCAAGGGCTTGTATTAACGACTTGGGGTCAAATACCACACCTACTTTTGAATCATGTACAGAGTCAACAACAATATGCAAGGGAGGAAAAAAAAAAAAAAGTCATTCGATGGTGTCTGAGCTTTGATGTCCATATAACAATAGAGATATTTGTGGCAGTCAAGGCACCACGCACACAAAATTGAAAATCGATAGAACAAAGCACCCATTCAAGGAATACTGTTAAGAAGTGCAGTTCAAAGCATACATACCTCTTCAAAAATTCCTTGGTCAGTTAAGCTTTGAACATTAACAGTATCTCACCATCTTTGGGCACTAAGAGCATCTCCAATGGATTTTTCTTTTGGCTTGTGTCAAATTCAAATTTGACATGTGACATGGCAAATTTGAAGAGAGAACATTTTGACAATTTTTAGCTCCAATGGAGATGTCAAATTTGAATATTACTTTAATATATAAAATCTGGAAACTGGAAACAGAAACTGCTTGAAAACAGAAACAGAAACAGAAACTGAAAACTGCTTGAAAACTAGCAGTTAAATAGCAGCAAACAGAATCAGCTTGATTTTGATAGCACTCAAATGCAACATCACATGAAACCAACATCATGATACAAACTGAAATGGATTGAAAACAGAAACACAAACTAGAGAACTGAATACAGAGCTTGCTGAGCAAAATGTAAATACAGAGCTTGCTGAGCAAAAACGTGCAAACTGAGCAAAATGTAAATACAGAGCTTGCACAACAGAGCACTGAAAAGAATCTATCTGCACCTTTTGTACCTCATCAATTTAAGGCATCAGTCTGCACATTATCTGCACCTAAACACCTATAAAATACTAATCGAAAACATGAACAGAAAAACACTTGAAAGCTTTCATCTTTCTCCCTTTCCCTCACTTTCCCAGCAACCCAATAAAGAGCAGACTACAAAACTACAAGACCCAGATCCAAAACCCCTCAAACAGTAGGAATTAATGCATTTTAACAAGTATAATGTTCATTGATATCACCTTATAGACAACTCCATAGCCTCCTCCACCTATTTTGTCTGACCTCAATGAAAATTCCTGGTCGCTGACCTCAATGAATTATAAGAGAAGAGCCTTACATTGTTGGTAGGAATCCCTAAAGTACCATGCATTCCATACACACAGACAAAGAAACTCTGGTTAGATCAATTTGTCCAGTTCAGAACCAGCAAGAACCATAAACAAAGATCTAAAACATGCATATGTACTGGACACCTAGCCTAGCACACCCACATACAAAAAAATCAATCTTCTAGGAAGTATCTTATATCTTCTAGGAAGTATTGCAATGTGCTTCTAGATGTGAGATTTCTTATATAGCACTGAGAAGCTTGTAAAAGCTCTATAACCGTCTATTTAGTTACTAAAAAAAAGCAAAACGTCTAAAGGTGCAAATTGGAAATTTAACAAAACCCTTTTGCATCCACTTTACCAAAATTAGTTTGATTTTGAAGTTCAATATAGTACCGAATCGCTACCTTGGGCTTGGCTGGAAGGTTCCAAATACTTATTTCCTTGGGCAGGGCAGGGCAGTGGGGATGCAGCGCGGGGGCTGTGATGATCTCCTTGGTCGGACACTAATTAAGAGCAAGAAAGCCTCCGTTGAGATCTGGGTTGACAGCATCTCGTTGCCTCTGAACTCAACAGGGTTGACAGCATCTCGTTGGCACGACGTACTCTTGAGCTCTTGTTGTGTTCTTCTTCCTCCTGCTCTTCTTCCTGAAAAAGATGGGTGGCTGATTCTGGGCGAGCCGAGGCGAGGAGCAAATGGTGGAGCGGGGGACTGGAGAAGGTGGCCTGGCTTGCGACGCAGTCTGAACAGAGTAGCACGTCGGCGCCGAATCCGATCAAATATCCCATATTCTATTCATGGTGTCAAGTCGGTGAGAGAGAATATGGCTGTTGATTAAGAATTCTGCTATCCAAGGAGTGAGATCACGAAAGGGAAAGAGATCGAGAGAGAGTGAGAGGGAGAGAAAGAAACAATAAAAAAATAAAAGACCGAGAGGGGAGAAGCTGTCAAATTTGACAGAGCATGGTCGTATGTCAAATACACGTGTAATAGACTGATGGGTTGGAACATAATTTGGTTGGTCAAAAGTATACGTTAGCTGTACAGATGGCAAAAGACCCATCTGTTGGAGATGGTCTAATAGGCTATTGATATAGTGACGGGGCTGCATCAAAATATGACTATATTTTAAAATAATTAAATGTTTGCTTAATTTTAAATCAACAAAGAAAAGGCAACCGTACCCAGCTATGTTGCATCTGTAACATGTGTAAATTGAAAGTGTGATGACTAGGTACCTTGGGGCAGGACCTTGAAGATATAATCTCCCCAGAGCCAATTAATTAATACCTAAGAAATGAGACATGAGAAAGTAATATAAACATACAGGTTTCTCATATTTCAAATAAAGCAAGCATCAGCTGCTCTCTCGAATCTTCAGAAGGAAAAAAGAAGCAAGTGTAAATCACGGATAAATTAAGTAGACTTTCATATCCAGCATGCAAGATAGGATCATGGGTGTAATATTGTAGCTCAGGAAAAATTTGATTCAAAAGACAGCAAAAAGCAATAAGTCAATAACTATCATGACTTCTTAGACATAATTAGAGATCACGTAAAAATTTGTTTCAACTACAATTAATCAAAGAAAAAAAGAAAGTGTAACATCTTGGGCAGTAAAGTTACCAGTGATGGGCAAACAGAAGTAAAGAGGGAACCCATGGCATAAAGAATGCAATCCACATTACGTAGCTGATGCATCACAGCTGCGTTTGGAGAAGGGAAGACCTATTGATCATGAAGAAAAATTGTCTTATATATGAGTTCAAATTTCAGGAATTGCATAATTAAGCACATAGACAACCAACATAAATTTCTGAGAATACGAGAGCACCTTGATCATTAGGAAAATCAGGAGGCAAGCCAGTATATTTTCATGAAGTTAAAATCTTTGGAATGTTAAATACCTTGGAGTATAGAGAAAAGGATAGTGATTTAAGAAAGACTCAAATGTTGGGCATTCATGTAAGTAGAAGAATAAGAATAAAAATGGAAAATTGCTAGTTTGCTACACGGCACAGCAAAGAAAAGAAAACCTTATTATGCATCACTCACCTCATGAAGCAAGTTTTGGCCCTTATTTGACATGTAGAACATCCTCTTTAACCTCGAAGAGAGTGCAGGAGGCCAGGAGCTGAAGAGCTTCCCTGTCCACAATAAGCCATTGCTTCAATATATGAGAAGTTCTGGAATGCAACCTTGAGGTCTTCCCCATTCTTAACATGCTAATTACTAGATATGATTATGGGGTGAGTAGACGCTGGCTGGTTATTTTACAGTTTTTACTAGATTCAACTAGCATGTTCAAACAGAGTCGATTAATTGGTCGTCTGAAACGCAACATGGAACTGACAAGACCATATAGACTTCAATAAAGCCACTTTAAAGGGCAAAAAAAAAATATCAAAAAGTATAATCTTTGAGACTTAAAATTCAAACAAAATTCTTTCCCTCTTTAGAGCAGCACTATTACATCGATAACAACACCATTTCCACCACAGAGGACCGTGCCCCCACAGCACTGACACCAAAACAATCAAGTTCTCGATACCAAGTTTCGCTACAAATTCAAACTATCAAAATACTTCTAACAGACTGGCCAAAAAAAAAAAAAACTTCTAACTACGAAAACCAATAGGTTCTGACTTCCACATCATGAAAACTATATTAACATACCTTATTGACAAGTGACATATATCCCTGGGTTGGATGAGAAATTTCATTCTGGCCTCGTATTATAGTTCCATCCTAGAAATAAACAGCACAAGAAAATCAGCATGATCAAATATCAGCAAAATCTTGCAAGCTATACTATACTAGCTACTTGAACTGATGATGGGCTACGAAAAGAATTAGCACATAGTTGTATTCAAATACCTCGACTTAGAGGGGAGGCCGACAGCGGCCGGCATGGAAGAAAACAGAAGCCACTCAAGCCAAGGGCGGCTATGTTTTGGATGAACAATATAGTTCTTTATCGAAGACGGTGAAAAGAGAAAAATTATATAGAAAATAAGGTGGAGTCAATTACCTTCGGTTCGTTGTTTGGTAAAAAATCAAAACTTAAACGAATTATATTATCGGTTCGTTTTGAATTCTGAGCTTGGAAAGTCTATTATATTGCAGTTTGCTCAAAATGTTACCAATGCACATACGCCTTAATCGCCTAGGACTCTAATTACTTGCTATATAAACAACGCAGCCCTCCTTTCAAAAAAATAGAAAACAACAACGTACGCAGCCCAAGCCTAGCCTGAGTAGCCTCCCCAACCGCAAGCCATCACGATGCGTCCAATCTGCCTCCTCCTCTCCCTCTTTCTCTTTGGTTTTCTCCTCGCCGTTGGTGCTGTTTCCTTCGATGCTTCCTTCGGTCCAGTAATTGGTGCACGCCGGCCCGTTAACATCAACGACCCCGAGGTGAAAGAGATCGCCGAGTTCGCTGTCTCCGAGTTCAATAAGCAATCCGGGAAAACGTTGGTGTTCCAGAAAGTGGTCAGTGGCCTTGATCAGGTCGTAGAAGGAATGAGTTATTATCTTGTCATTGCGGTCAGGGATGAGTCCTTGCCTACTAGCCCAATTCTGAATTATGAGTGTCATGTCTGGGATAGACCTTGGCTGAATTTCAGGAAACTGGAATCCTTCCATCAAGTTAATTAGCGATGATTTCACAATCTATTGTATTGGATGAAGGATTCAATTGTCTACCTTAAACTTTCGTTTGGATGCAATTGTCTACCTTGCTATGCCATTTTTTTTTTTCCCGTTTTGATGCAATTTTCTACCTTGCTGTGCAATTTGGATATAAGAGCATATGTAGCACACTAGCACTGCTTGCTTCGACTATCTATCGAACACTCCCGAGCCCTGAATATGCTTGTGCGAATTGTTTCAAATTCCTATATTGCTACACCATATAATAGCTTCGAGATTACCTGAATTTGAAGATTTTGAAAAGGATTTGCTTTTTCAATAGGAAAAACAAAAACTATAAATTTTGAAACCAATATTCCTTATGCTTAGGCCTTAGCGAGTTTGTGTTGGCGTGTACAAGACAATATAGACACAGAAAACATTTATATACATAAGAATCAATTTCCTCAAGCATAATCATATGATTGCAGTGACAGACATTTTCTTTCTTTTCCAGTTCATAAATATCAAACTCGATTCTGTACAGCATCTAAAAACATCTAGTGAGAGGTACTGCATTCTCTGATCTTTTGATCATAAACTTGATGCAGTTCAATTGAATTGAGCCTGCAACATCTCCGATAAAAGTACCAAATTTGCTGCTTGCAAGTGAAGATCAATTAACAATTAAAGCAGATAAGTATTCCTGAAATCAAACACAGTTAAATTTTTAGAATAACCAGTAATGGGGGAAATCTCTGGAAACATGAACTAGCAAGTGATTTGCTATTAAACTTGTACCTCAACAGTCATGAAACTATGAACAAAAGCCACATGAAACTATGCTCAGGTTTGAACATTTTCTCTGCAATGTCGTCATTTAGACCACCTTAACATTTGTAGGCATGTGTCTGCCTATCAAATCATCAAGGGCTTGTATTAACGACTTGGGGTCAAATACCACGCCTACTTTTGGATCATGTACAGAGTCAACAACAATCTGCAAGGAAAAAAAAAACACACACTCATGTCAGAGCTTTGATGTCCATATAACAATAGAGATATTTGTGGCAGTCAAGGCATCACGCACACAAAATGGAAATCGATAGACCAAACCACCCATTCAAGGCAAACTGTTAAGAAGTGCAGTTCAAAGCATACATACCACTTCAAAAATTCCTTGGTCAGCTAAGCATTGAACATTAACAGGTATCTCACCATCTTTGGGCACCAAGAGGGTATTGATATAATGACTGGGCTGCATCAAAATATGAAATTTAAAATAAATTAAATGTTTGCTTAATTTTAAATCAACAAAGAAATGTAAAAATTAGATGCACCTAAAAGTAGTATGTCCGAAGGAAAACCAGGGCAACCATACCCAGCTATGTTCAATTGGGACAGTATGCCACAAAGAGTTTGAGAAAGCATTTAATTCTTATGCATAGCTTGTCCAATATTCTATATTGAAGAGTTCTTGTTTTAGTTTAGTCATTCCACAAAAATTGTAGTGAAAAAAAAAAAAAAAGAGACTAGTAATGTAGTAACTTACAAGGTTTTTGAGACAGTTATGAGGGGCTCCATATGTTCGATTTAGTGCATCTGTAATAGCAGTTACAAAGCAAGAAGCTGAGAAGCCACTTGTCTCTCGATCATGGGTACCATTTAACAAAAGTACCTAGTATCACGACAAATTAAGTTAATTCAATAAATAACTAGACAGGCAAAAATACTGTGGCTGTTTATGTCTATCCATAAGACAAATCTGGAGAACATTGGAAATTTGGCTGTGTAATGACACTTGTATCTGTGACATGTGTAGATTAAAAGTGTGATGACTGGTACCTTGGGGCAGGACCTTGAAGATATAATCTCCCCAATGCCAATTAATACCTAAGAAATGAGACATGAGAAATGAAAAAGAATAAAATCATAAAGGTTTCTCAAATTTCAAATCAAGCAAGCATCAGCTGGGCTCTCGAATCTTCATAAGGAAAAAGCAGCAAATGTAAATCACTGTTAAATTAAGAAGTAGACTTTTAGATGCAGCCTGCAAGATAGGATCATGGATGTAATATTGTTGCTCAAGAACAATTTGATTCAAAAGAAAAGGTAAATCTTATAATATCTCCATGGAGAATAAAAAACAGCAAAAACAATAAATATCACGACTTCTTAAACATAATTAGAGGTCAGGTAAAAAATTTGTTTCAACTACATAATTAAAAAAAGAAACAAAAAGAAAGTGTAACATATTGGGCATTAAAGTTACCAGTGATGGGCAAACGGAAGTAAAGAGAGAACCCATGGCATAAACAATGCAATCCACATTACGTAGCTGATCCATCACAGCTGGGTTTGGAGCAGGGAAGACCTATTCATCAAGAAAAACATTTATATGAGTTCTGATTTCAGGAATTGCATAAGCACATAGACAACCAACATAAACTTCATAGAATATGAAAGCATTTGGATCTTTAGGAAAATCGGGAGGCAGACCAATATATTTTCGTGAAGTTGAAATCTTTAGAATGTTAAATACCTTGGAAGTATTAGAGAAAAGGATAGTGATTTAAAGAAAGACTCAAATGAAGGGCCTTCCCATGTAAGTACAAGAACAAGAAGAAAAACAGATAATTGCAACATGGCACAGCACAGAAAAGAAAACCTTATTCTGTATCATTCACCTCATGAAGCAAGTTTTGGCCCTCACTTGACATGTAGAATACCCTCTTTATCCTCGAAGAGAGTGCAGGAGCTGAAGAGCTTCCCTGTCCACAATAAGCCATCACTTCAATTAGATATGATAATCAGGTGAGTAGAAGCTGGCTGGTTAAATTATTAGATTCGATTATGATGCAGGAAAATCACAGCGGCAGAACTCAGCTCTCTAAGAGATGAGTTTTTGTTAGATTCTGCTCGCCACTCCAAGGAATCCACCAAGAAGATAAGAGCGAAACTCGCCACTCTAGGAATCCACCTAAGAGATAAGAGTTTGAATACAAATGGGAAGAACTTCTTCTCCAATTTGAATATTATTTCTGATAATGATCAAGTCTGGTTACAATTGAAAAGAGAACTGTCTTTTATAGGATGAGGGAGGGAAAACAGAAAGACTAATTATTCAAACTAGAAACTAAAGATAGCTATATTTAGCTATTGACTGCAGCTTCACCAAGGGTTCTTAATTCCAAGGCCTGGGAATTCCATATTCAAGTTAAATGCTCCTTGGAATTCATTTCCTTCAATTTATGCTGCCAATCCTCTGTTACGTCCAGGTTCAGAGTCGTCCTCGGTATCAGATTAGCAGGTCCAAACACAGTCAATGAATTGTTGGTCTGATACTCATCAATAGAACTGACAAGACCATCTAGACTTCATAAAGTCTAAGAAAAAAAAAATTGAAAAAATTATAATCTTTGAAACTTAAAATTAAAAAAAAAAAAAAAAAAAAAAACTCTTTCCCTCCTTCGAGCAGCAGTATTTCATCGATAACAACACCATTACCACCATAGAGGAACATACCTCCACAGCACTGATACTAAAACACTCAACTTCCCAATACCACTTTATGTATTTGATGGTGTGAAACATTCTAAATAGTTCCATGTCTTGGTAGTTAGTACAAATTCAAACTTTCGAAATACTTCTAACAGAAAACCAAAACCAATATGTTCAGACATCCAGATCATGAAAACTATATTAACATACCTTATTGACAAGTGCCATATATCCATTGGTTGGATGAGAAATTTCATTCTGCCCTCGTATTATAGTTCCATCCTAGAAATAAACAGCACAAAAAAATCAGCATGATCAAATATCAGCACAATCTTGCAAGCTATACTATACTAGCTACTTGAACTGATGATGGGATATGAAAAGAATTCAACAAGGATCAATCAATTCATGAGCAAATAGTTATTTTCAAATATCTTCCAGAAGTTCCAGAAATTAGAAGGTGTCTAGGAGTATGGGGTAAAAGTCTCTTGAACTTTTTTTTTTTTTTTTTCATAAGAGTAAAGCCCTTTGAACTGGAACAAAGGCAGTGGGAGCAAAGCCCACCTTCACCAGGCTTTCAAGGTTTGACAAAAGAAAAGGAGAATAAACTCAAGTTGCCGGTGATGGATATGCAAACAGGAACTAATAAAGATGATTGCCAGACGTCGCATTGAACATATAATGAATTCAACTATGATTTATAGGTAAATACATATGTTGCACCTGATCAATTTAAAAACCAATACCACGATATAAAGCACATGCATGCATAGGTCTTGAAAAGCACATGAAGTGTATGCCAATAATCATACCGATAATTCACATCCTAATGTAAGCCTGTCATTAGTAGAAATCACTGGAAGAACCAGACTTTCTGATGGGATATCTGACACTCGAGAAAACAAAAATATTGCAGCATCCAAAGACCGAAAAAATACACGTGCTCCTGCAAAGAAGAAATTCCCAATGCTGCAAAAATTTGGGAGCCAATTCAGTAAAGGAATAATATAATCACACAGTGAAATCCAGTTATGATAAGGTACATTATCTAAAAAACGTCTACTAGGGAGAAGAAAAAAAACTGTGATAGCTAACATTCGCTAATTCACTTAAGCACCAGAAAGAAACAAACAGAAAACATCAGATGACAGCTGTTCTCAAGATTCATACCTGCCATTACTGAAGCAAAACGATTCATCAGATCGACGGAGAATCTGTATTTGAAAAAAAAAAATACAATTCAAGTAGTTCAGAAAAGTTTAGCAGCACTTGGAAAGAGTGTTCTCCAGCCACTTTAGAAAAAACATTACAGCGATGCCATTCGGATACTCACCTGATTCTGAAAATAAACCAGAAAAGCTCGAATGGTTTCCCTATAGGGCTTTGATACTCCTGTCCATAAATTGTGTTCTCCTTCCACAATATCATACCTGTCAAATTCTCAACTCAGCATACTTTTACTCAATACCCCCACCACAGTAACACCTAGCAAGTAAATGAGAGTAATTTAGGAAATATAATTACATCACCTACAAATGTCAAACAGTAAAACAAGGCTTAATCATTTCAAATGCAATCCCTAAATGTATTACCATTCGGATTTGGCTTGGCGTGCATCAAGCGGTAAACGATGACCGAGCAATTCCCGGACGGCGACGGCCTCGGAGGTGCTTTTATCGGCCAATCTCAAGCACCTGGACCGTATATCTCCGACGGCCGGACCACCTAATCACACAATAAACACCTCTAAACACTAATCCCCAAGCAAAAACAGATCCAATTTCGAAACGAAAAAACGGTAGAAATTACCGAGGACGCGGACGATCTCGGCGGTGCTGCCTCCGTCGTCGGAAACGGGAAGGACGTGGGCGACGCGGGTGGTGAAAGTCTTGAGGTCCTCGACGACGCCGTTGAAGGCGGTGCCGCCGGAGAAGACGAGGAGGGAAGGCTGGGCGGCGGGGGTGGGATTGGGAATGGAGGAGCAGGAAGGGTTAGGGTTTTGGGAGCGGAGAGTCGACATGGAGTGAGATCTGGTGGAGGAGGGAAACTGGGGAAGATTGAGAGTGAGAAACAGAGAGGGAAAGGGACCCAACGAAATCTCCGCCATATTCCCGCGTCTTTCCTTTACCGCCTTTCCTTTTTTTTTTTTTTGGAGCGGCACATATCCTTCCCATCACTCTTTTCTGTTTGTTTGTTTGTTTTTTTTTTTTTTTTTTTTTTTTAAAGTTAGTCGCGTGTATACTTAATGGACAGGTGTCAAGGTGACAGGGTAGGGACTAGGAATTTCGGGACAGCTGATCCCCTCGCCCAACACCAAGTTTAACGGACAAGGGTTTATCTTTCAAGCAAGCCGGTACAATGTTCATAGGTCATGTATCTGACAATTGATTAACACTCATCATGAAATATATCTCTTTCCGGCCGTTGTGTTCCTCAGTAGACTTGAAATTGTATTGTGAAACGCTCTTTCTACTTTGTTTTAGCATTTCTGAAAACATCATTTTTGGTTATTAAATTTCTAAAAGTTTTCCCCACTAGGTTGTTTTCTTATCTTGGGTGATTTGCGCGACTTCTTTTTGTTTTTCTTCTAGATGCGAATGGAGTAGACTACTTTTGTATTGTGGAGAAACATAACCAGTCTGAATATCAAATAACAACTACTAATGATAACGTCAATTTCTTGATAATAATAAAGACACAAAAATGAAATCGACGGAAGTTGGCATGCTCCACACCACTTACACCAGTTTATAGCCTAGCATCCATATAGACATAATCTCCATGACTTCAATACCTGAATATTATCCCAATATCTAGTAAGGACAGTGAACTCATACTCCTCAATTGTGTTAGGATGCTCAGGGTCCATGACTTCAATCACAAGATGATAATTGAGTCCCTCTACCATCTGCAGCTCCGCCCGGACTATTCCCTTGAGGACCAAGTTCTTCAAGCTTTGGAAGTTGATCTCCGAGATGGCGAAGTCCACGATCTCTTTTACATCGGGGTCAGTGGCAGGGTTCTCAAGGGGCTGATAACCACCGGTATCTTCCAGAAAATCATAATCTTGAGCGGCGAAGCCCACGATCTCTTTTACATCGGGGTCAGTGGCAGGGTTCTGAAGGGGCTGATGACCACCAGTATCTGGAGCAAAATCAGAATCTTGAGCAACAGCAGCGAGGAAAAGAGCAAACAGTACAAGGAGGTAGTGAAGATGCATTGTGATTTTTTGGTTGAAGTTATTGCCCTAGAAAAGAGACGATTGAGAGCTAGGGTTTTATAAGAAAGTAAAGGTTTCGACCTTTCGATGCATATTATTTTACAATTGATTGCGTGCCCTTTGGATCTGAAAGATTATTAAATTGTGGTAGGATTTGTTTGAGCTTCTTGATTCGGTGCATATCTCATTTTCTCGTGTTATCCAAATTTATTCTACCACAATCAATCTAAGTTTTATTTTACCACAATCTCATTTTCTCGGGATTCCAGAAAATATAGAAAAAGGAAGTAAATAGAACAATTTATATCTCTTGATTCCAAATTTACATTTGGGCATTGATTAAATTGGTGAGAATTCCAGCCTAGTTCCACTTCCCTAGTCAGTGAATTCCAGATTTGGGAATTCAAATCTACCATATCACTAAGAATCCCATTTCCATTATTTTCTTGGTCAAATTGTGCATATAATTAACTCAGTAAATTACATTAATTGATTAACGTATCACCAAATTTCTCAATTGATTAACATAAAATCATAGGATTTTTGTTTAATTAATTACCAAATTTTCCTTCTTTTCCTTTTCCTGGATTTCAACCTTAGCTCTCTCTATTTTAGCGAGACGATGCATGCTTGCTCACACAACGCAAACAGTAGCTCGTTCTCTTTGTTTATTTTTCTGATCACAACAATGGCCTCTCCAAAGAAACCTTTTGAAATAATAGCATTATGCATCACCTTGGTAGGGGTTTTGACAATATCCGAAGCGTCCTCTAGAGCAATACTGTCTGATGAACCAAATAGTCCCATGAATATTACCCAAAAATTTGAGCAATGGATGGCGAAGTACCAACGTGTTTACGCGAACAACTCAGAGAAGGAAAGGCGTTTCGCCATATTCCAGAACAACTCCAAGAATATCCAGTTATTCAACAGCAAAGGGTCAGAGAATTTCATCCAACGCACCAATTCGTTTGGTGATTTGACTCGCGGAATTCTTCCGCTCCAGATATCTTGGTTCGTTCAACATTCCCAACACCACCACCACAAACTCCAGTTCATTTTTCAAGTACCAAAATATGAAAGATGAGGACCTCTCCAACGCAACCGTGAACTGGAGGAGGGACGGAGTCGTCACCAATGTGAAGAATCAAGGAGAATGTGGTAAGGGCTTTTCAAAGCTTTCATTTACATAGTACGTGTTGTCTTTGTCCCGTAGTTTCCTACTTTGAAATCTCACTCTTCGATCTGCAATTGTGTATTTCTCTTTTGTAGTTAGCTGCTGGGCCTTTGCAACAGTAGCAGCGTTGGAAGGGATATTGCAGTTTGCTCAAAATGTTACCAATGCACATACGCCTTAATCGCCTAGGACTCTAATTACTTGCTATATAAACAACGCAGCCCTCCTTTCAAAAAAAATAGAAAACAACAACGTACGCAGCCCTAGCCTAGCCTGAGTAGCTTCCATGCCCCAACCGCAAGCCATCATGATGCGTCCAATCTGCCTCCTCCTCTCCCTCTTTCTCTTTGGTTTTCTCCTCGCCGGTGGCGCTGTTTCCTTCGATGCTTCCTTCGGTCCAGTAACTGGTGCACGCTGGCCCGTTAACATCAACGACCCCGAGGTGAAAGAGATTGCCGAGTTCGCTGTCTCCGAGTTCAATAAGCAATCCGGGAAAACGTTGGTGTTCCAGAAAGTGGTCAGTGGCCTTGATCAGGTCGTAGAAGGAATGAGTTATTATCTTGTCATTGCGGTCAGGGATGAGTCCTTGCCTGCTAGCCCAATTCTGAATTATGAGTGTCATGTCTGGGATAGACCTTGGCTGAATTTCAGGAAACTGGAATCCTTCCATCAAGTTAATTAGCGATGATTTCACAATCTATTGTATTGGATGAAGGATGCAATTGTCTACCTTAAACTTCCGTTTGGATGCAATTGTCTACCTTGCTATGCCATTTTTTTTTTCGTTTTGGTGCAATTTTTTACCTTGCTGTGCAAATTGGAGATAGAGTATATCAAGCACACTAGCATTGCTTGCTTCAACAATCTATCGAACACTCCCGAGCCCTGACTATGCTTGTACGAATTGTTTCAAAGTCCTATAGTGCTACACCATTAAGCTTCGAGATTACCTGAATTTGAAGATTTTGAAAAGGATTTGCTTTTTCAATAGGAAAAACAAAAACTATAAATTTCGAAACCAATATTCCTCATGCTTAGGACTTACCGAGTTTGTGTTGGCGTGTACAAGACAATATATACACAGAAATGTTTTCTATACATAAGAATCAATTTCCTCAAGCATAATCATATGATTGCAGTGACAGACATTTTCTATCTTTTCCAGTTCATAAATATCAAACTCAATTCTGTACAGCATCTAAAAACATCTCGTGAGAGGTACTGCATTCTCTGATCTTTTGATCATAAACTTGATGCAGTTCAATTGAATTGAGTCTGCAACCTTTCGGATAAAAGTACCAAATTTGCTGCTTGCAAGTGAAGATCAATTAACAATTAAAGCAGATAAGTATTCCTGAAATCAAACACAGTTAAATTTTTAGAATAACCAGTAATGGGGGAAATCTCTGGAAACATGAACTAGCAAGTGCTTTGCTATTAAACTTGTACCTCAACAGTCATGAAACTGTGAATAAAAGCCACATGAAACTATGCTCAGGTTTGAACATTTTCTCTGCAATGTTGTCATTTAGACCACCTTAACATTTGTAGGCATGTGTCTGCCTATCAAATCATCAAGGGCTTGTATTAACGACTTGGGGTCAAATACCACGCCTACTTTTGGATCATGTACAGAGTCAACAACAATCTGCAAGGAAAAAAAAAACACACACTCATGTCAGAGCTTTGATGTCCATATAACAATAGAGATATTTGTGGCAGTCAAGGCATCACGCACACAAAATGGAAATCGATAGACCAAACCACCCATTCAAGGCAAACTGTTAAGAAGTGCAGTTCAAAGCATACATACCACTTCAAAAATTCCTTGGTCAGCTAAGCATTGAACATTAACAGGTATCTCACCATCTTTGGGCACTAATAGGGTATTGATATAATGACTCGGCTGCATCAAAATATGAAATTTAAAATAAATTAAATGTTTGCTTAATTTTAAATCAACAAAGAAATGTAAAAATTAGATGCACCTAAAAGTTGTATGTCCAAAGGAGAACCAGGGCAACTGTACCCAGCTATGTCCAATTGGGACAGTATGCCACAAAGAGTTTGAGAAAGCATTTAATTCTTATGCGTAGCTTGTCCAATATTTTATATTGAAGAGTTCTTGTTTTAGTTTAGTCATTCCACAAAAATTGTAGTGAAAAAAAAAGAGAGAGAGACTAGTAATGAAGTAACTTACAAGGTTTTTGAGACAATTATGAGGGGCTCCATATGTTCGATTTAGTGCATCTGTAATAGCAGTTACAAAGCAAGAAGCTGAGAAGCCACTTGTCTCTCGATCATGGGTACCGTTTAACAAAAGTACCTAGTATCATGACAAATTAAGTTACTTCAATAAATAACTAGACAGGCAAAAATACTGTGGCTGTTTATGTCTATCCATAAGACGAATCTGGAGAACATTGGAAATTTCGCTGTGTAGTGACACTTGTATCCTGTGACATGTGTAGATTAAAAGTGTGATGACTAGGTACCTTGGGGCAGGACCTTGAAGATATTATCTCCCCAATGCCAGTTAATACCTAAGAAATGAGACATGAGACATGAAAAATAACATAAACATAAAGGTTTCTCAAATTTCAAATCAACCAAGCATCAGCTGGGCTCTTGAATCTTCAAAAGGAAAAAGCAGCAACTGTAAATCACTGTTAAATTAAGAAGTAGAATTTTAGATGCAGCATGCAAGATAGGATCACGGATGTAATATTGTTGCTCAAGAACAATTTGATTCAAAAGAAAAGGTAAATCTTATAATATCTCCATGGAGAATAAAAAAAAAGCAAAAACAATAAATATCATGACTTCTTAAACATAATTAGAGGTCAGGTAAAAAATTTGTTTCAACTACACAATTAAAAAAAGAAACAAAAAGAAAGTGTAACATATTGGGCAGTAAAGTTACCAGTGATGGGCAAACGGAAGTCAAGAGAGAACCCATGGCATAAACAATGCAATCCACATTACGTAGCTGATCCATCACAGCTGCGTTTGGAGCAGGGAAGACCTATTCGTCAAGAAAAACATTTATATGAGTTCTGATTTCAGGAATTGCATAAGCACATAGACAACCAACATAAACTTCATAGAATATGAAAGCATTCTGGATCTTTAGGAAAATCGGGAGGCAGACCAATATATTTTCGTGAAGTTGAAATCTTTAGAATGATAAATACCTTGGAACTATTAAAGAAAGACTCAAATGAAGGGCCTTCCCATGTAAGTACAAGAACAAGAAGAAAAACAGATAATTGCAACATGGCACAGCACAGAAAAGAAAACCTTATTCTGTATCATTCACCTCATGAAGCAAGTTTTGGCCCTCACTTGACATGTAGAATACCCTCTTTATCCTCGAAGAGAGTGCAGGAGCTGAAGAGCTTCCCTGTCCACAATAAGCCATCACTTCAATTAGATATGATAATGAGGTGAGTAGAAGCTGGCTGGTTAAATTATTAGATTCAATTATGATGCAGGAAAATCACAGCGGAAGAACTCAGCTCTCTAAGAGATGAGTTTTTGTTAGATTCTGCTCGCCACTCCAAGGAATCCACCAAGAAGATAAGAGCGAAACTCGCCACTCTAGGAATCCACCTAAGAGATAAGAGTTTGAATACAAATGGGAAGAACTTCTTCTCCAATTTGAATATTATTTCTGATAATGATCAAGTCTGGTTACAATTGAAAAGAGAACTGTCTTTTATAGGATGAGGGAGGGAAAACAGAAAGACTAATTATTCAAACTAGAAACTAAAGATAGCTCTATATTTAGCTATTGACTGCAGCTTCACCAAGGGTTCTTAATTCCAAGGCCAGGGAATTCCATATTCAAGTTAAATGCTCCTTGGAATTCATTTCCTTCAATTAATGCTGCCAATCCTCTGTTACGTCCAGGTTCAGAGTCGTCCTCGGTATCAGATTAGCAGGTCCAAACACAGTCAATGAATTGTTGGTCTGATACTCATCAATAGAACTGACAAGACCATCTAGACTTCATAAAGTCTAAGAAAAAAAAAATAGAAAAAATTATAATCTTTGAAACTTAAAATTAAAAAAAAAAAAAAAAAAAAAAAAAACTCTTTCCCTCCTTCGAGCAGCAGTATTTCATCGATAACAACACCATTACCACCATAGAGGAACATACCTCCACAGCACTGATACTAAAACACTCAACTTCCCAATACCACTTTATGTATTTGATGGTGTGAAACATTCTAAATAGTTCCATGTCTTGGTAGTTAGTACAAATTCAAACTTTCGAAATACTTCTAACAGAAAACCAAAACCAATATGTTCAGACATCCAGATCATGAAAACTATATTAACATACCTTATTGACAAGTGCCATATATCCATTGGTTGGATGAGAAATTTCATTCTGCCCTCGTATTATAGTTCCATCCTAGAAATAAACAGCACAAAAAAATCAGCATGATCAAATATCAGCACAATCTTGCAAGCTATACTATACTAGCTACTTGAACTGATGATGGGATATGAAAAGAATTCAACAAGGATCAATCAATTCATGAGCAAATAGTTATTTTCAAATATCTTCCAGAAGTTCCAGAAATTAGAAGGTGTCTAGGAGTATGGGGTAAAAGTCTCTTGAACTTTTTTTTTTTTTTTTCATAAGAGTAAAGCCCTTTGAACTGGAACAAAGGCAGTGGGAGCAAAGCCCACCTTCACCAGGCTTTCAAGGTTTGACAAAAGAAAAGGAGAATAAACTCAAGTTGCCGGTGATGGATATGCAAACAGGAACTAATAAAGATGATTGCCAGACGTCGCATTGAACATATAATGAATTCAACTATGATTTATAGGTAAATACATATGTTGCACCTGATCAATTTAAAAACCAATACCACGATATAAAGCACATGCATGCATAGGTCTTGAAAAGCACATGAAGTGTATGCCAATAATCATACCGATAATTCACATCCTAATGTAAGCCTGTCATTAGTAGAAATCACTGGAAGAACCAGACTTTCTGATGGGATATCTGACACTCGAGAAAACAAAAATATTGCAGCATCCAAAGACCGAAAAAATACACGTGCTCCTGCAAAGAAGAAATTCCCAATGCTGCAAAAATTTGGGAGCCAATTCAGTAAAGGAATAATATAATCACACAGTGAAATCCAGTTATGATAAGGTACATTATCTAAAAAACGTCTACTAGGGAGAAGAAAAAAAACTGTGATAGCTAACATTCGCTAATTCACTTAAGCACCAGAAAGAAACAAACAGAAAACATCAGATGACAGCTGTTCTCAAGATTCATACCTGCCATTACTGAAGCAAAACGATTCATCAGATCGACGGAGAATCTGTATTTGAAAAAAAAACATACAATTGAAGTAGTTCAGAAAAGTTTAGCAGCAATTGGAAAGAGTGTTCTCCAGCCACTTTAGAAAAAACATTACAGCGATGCCATTCGGATACTCACCTGATTCTGAAAATAAACCAGAAAAGCTCGAATGGTTTCCCTATAGGGCTTTGAAACTCCTGTCCATAAAGAGTGTTCTCCTTCCACAATATCATACCTGTCAAATTCTCAACTCAGCATACTTTTACTCAATACCCCCACCACAGTAACACCTAGCAAGTAAATGAGAGTAATTTAGAAAATATAATTACATCACCTACAAATGTCAAACAGTAAAACAAGGCTTAATCATTTCCCTAAATGTATTACCATTCGGATTTGGCTTGGCGTGCATCAAGCGGTAAACGATGACCGAGCAATTGCCGGACGGCGACGGCCTCGGAGGTGCTTTTATCGGCCAATCTCAAGCACCTGGACCGTATATCTCCGACGGCCGGACCACCTAATCGCACAATAAACACCTCTAAACACTAATCCCCAAGCAAAAACAGATCCAATTTCGAAACGAAAAAAACGGTAGAAATTACCGAGGACGCGGACGATCTCGGCGGTGCTGCCTCCGTCGTCGGAAACGGGAAGGACGTGGGCGACGCGGGTGGTGAAAGTCTTGAGGTCCTCGACGACGCCGTTGAAGGCGGTGCCGCCGGAGAAGACGAGGAGGGAAGGCTGGGCGGCGGGGGTGGGATTGGGAATGGAGGAGCAGGAAGGGTTAGGGTTTTGGGAGCGGAGAGTCGACATGGAGTGAGATCTGGTGGAGGAGGGAAACTGGGGAAGATTGAGAGTGAGAAACAGAGAGGGAAAGGGACCCAACGAAATCTCCGCCATATTCCCGCGTCTTTCCTTTACCGCCTTTCCTTTTTTTTTTTTGGACCGGCACATATCCTTCCCCATCACTCTCTTCGAAGGTTTCCGATCCCGTTCCTCAGGGGTGATTTGGTCAATGACCGTTTGATTAAGATCGGACGGTTGACAGCTAAGTGATGAGATCTTAGATGAGAGCTGTCAACCATCCGATCTCAATCGGACGGTCATTGACCAAATCATCCTGACAGAACATATTCCTCCCTACGATCCCGTTCCAATGGTCAGCTGCTGACCATGGAATTTTTGCTTAATCACCGTCTGATTGAAATCGTACGGTTCATAGCTAAGTGATGAGAGAGGAGAAGAGAGTTGTGAACCGTCCGATTGAAATCGGACGGTGATTGAGCAAATGATCCCTGGTCAGTTGCTGACCAGGTGATCAGGACTGATTCCCCCCTATTCTTTATTTTTGGGTCATAAAACAAAAAATTACTAATTGTCAATACACACGTCCGGTTGACGTTATTTTTTTAGTGAGAAATTGATTCATAAAAGATTAGTTGTTGTATAATATGAATTCGTTAATATTATCTGCGATGAGGAATTTACAAGACATATTAATCATCAAAGTGATCGGTTATAAGAACTAAGAAGGAATCATCAGAGTTATTAATCACAATATGTTCATCTGAGATGAGGGATTTGCAATTTTTTTTTTTTTTTGGACATTTTAAAACCATTCAACTCAAAAATACAAGTTTGTTTAAAGGAAAATGAAGAATTTGATTAGCAAGTATGAAAAACTAGAATTTTTAAATTCCTAGAGTTCTATTTTCAAATCCACAGAGGGAAATAAAACGGTGCAGAAAATATAAATGTGAAATTCATTCATATTGAACCCTGTATGAACAACTAGTTCAAAACTCAAGAGAGAAAATTGCATTGGGAATTTGGGACTATGTAAATGGAAGCATAATTACAGCCTTTTGAAGGCCTCAGTCTTTTCAACTCTACAAGATATTGGAGGCAGGATGATGTGGATAGACTTCATATGAAGAGTGATGATACTCTTATCTAAACAATTTCCCAGTCGGATTCAAAAAATTCATAATCAGGCGAATTTGGTTTCTCAGGGAGTGTGAGTGTTGCAAAACTGTTCCTCAGTTCATCATTATTCTGCTTCTTCAACAGTCTCATTCTTGAAACAAATGCGTCCCTCAATTTTTTCTGAAAGGCAGACAACGAGAGAAAACAATATATATATCAGTCGTGTCAATGTGTGGGGTAAAGAGCATGCATTTAAAAATCTGGTGGTGTATAAGTCAGTGACACTCTAGCAGCTATTTAGTTTTCTCACACAAACCTTGTAAGACCTGCGCTTAACAGCTTCACCAGAACTGCATTCAAGTTCAGTACAGTCTACTACAATGCAACTTTCACCAAGCTCCACCTTGTTCAATGATCCCAAAGTTTGCAAGCCCGAGTCGGTAACATCATTGTCTGCCTCTTCTAAAATGGAACCATGAGAGCTTCATTAAGTAAAGCTGAGAACATATACATCCTTAATATAGCAAAACATTTAAGTGATGAGAAATAAGTGGCAGCTATAGATCAAAATTGGTGCTTTCATTAGGCTGAGAAGTGAAGACGAGAGAGCTTAAAAATCTCCAACGATCTAGATTCTAAACGTAACTACTGAAACAAGAGAGTGAAACTTCCACCTTCAATAAGGCACTAAACAAAACTATCCATAAGTAAATCCTAAGCTTCTAAGGAAGGTGCCAATTACCAAGTGTCTTATAGTAGATACTGGTAAGTGTCGCACAAGAACACAAAACTTCGATAATTACGATACTATAATACATTTCAACTTAAGGCAATATGGCATGTATATTAGAAAGATTGATGAAATGATGAATTACCAGTTCCGGGAAAATGCATGGTTGTCTTTGATTCATCACAACTAGAACTATCATACAGTTCAAGCCCCTCGGGCTCTGTTGCAAATATGGGCAAATTAGCTGCAGTATTACCTGGACAAGGTCAAACAAATCTTGGGTAAAAAATATACAGATGTTCTTAAAGTTAGGTATTCCTCATATTGCTGAAGTATCAAGAGGACAAGGTTGAATACCTGCAGTGCTTTTCTTACAGAGAATATCCATTTCAAGAGCGTTAGAGAGTCGCATGTCATCTGAAATTTTTGAACACAAATCAACAAGGTTTCTACTTCTGTCCTCTGTTTCCATGAAAGAGTTAAACCCTCCTATATCATCCAAGGCTGGAATTAACAACTTGGCTCCACTGTCCAATCCAATTTCTTCATTTGCATTGCTCGAGTCTTTCTTCTCATCTGAAAATTTTGAAGACATATCGACAAGGTTTGTACTTCTGTCCTCTGGCTCCGTGAAAGAGTTACACTCTCCTACATCATCTGAGGCTGGAATTAACAATTTGGCTCCAATATCCAATCCAATTTCTTGATTAGCATTGATTGAATCTTTCTTGTCAGGTGTCTGATTATCATCAACTTGTTCCAATGATAAACCAGAAGAAACACTCTTAACAGATAACACAGAACCTATGTGGACTCCATCACCACAGCCTCCATCAGTGCCCTCCAGCGACTTTATACCGACTGCATCATCAGTCTTCTGTACCACAGATGTACCAGGAGCAGCCCCTGGCTTTTTATCCACCAAAGATTGAGGGACTGCATCTCCTATTAAGTCTAACTCTGCAAAAAAGTTTTTAACATTGGCACCCACTGTCACCAACTGGCTTTCAGCCTGAGAAAAGACAAAAATTAGCATCCGTGTGAGTAGAGATGATGTAACTGAGCTCTGGATCGACCAAGAACTTGAGTCATCCAAGCAACAAATCAACAAAGGCACATCCACATCAACATAACAAGTTGGAAGAAATATAGAAAGCTTGAGCTAACATTGTTTACTCAAAATCAAAGAAGAAGACGCAGAAGAATAAGACGAAAGAAGAAACAATAGATGGGCAGAAATAGAGAAACTTGTACAATAAAACAAAATGAAAATCTATATGCTTACACACCACAAACTAAGTCCAATACCTGCTTCACTAGTTCATCCACATCATGATACATATCTTCAAACTTCTGGAAAATGTTCCCAAACCATGCTATGCCATTAGAAGTGTCCATTTTATCCATGAATGTAGATTGTAATCAACTTCCAAATGCAATTGAAGATATAACGTGTCAACCTCGCACTTCACGAACTATACAAAGCTGCAGCAATGTGGATTGATGAGTAAATACTATATTTTCTTGATCAAGGGAACATTATGGCAATGCACACCAAGTAAATAACAGGGATCAACACTTTGATATCTTGTAGAAAATAACAGTTTCTTCTCAATTATAGTGTAACTGTAAATTTGAAAAGATTATGGCCTTAACATACAGAAAACAAATTACTCGACACTAATCCCCTCGCCCAAAGGAAACACAACGCATGACATGTCATCTTTGCTTACTACATTCAACAATAGCCAATTTACGTTCTACTTAACCAAATCCCATTATCCAGCCCACTGATCATACCCTGGGGAAAAAAGCAACTATGCCAGCTACATCAGACAAGAGCAAAAAGTCTCAACTTTGATCATTCCCAACTACTACATTGGAACGTGGAGATTCCACTTTAGCACAGAAATTCACCAACCCAAACTTCAGATACTATTTTCTTGGTCAAAACTCAAGTCACTAAAAGCAAAAATCTTTGCTCATAAGAAGCATTAACAAACAACACTAAATGCCCTCTAAGCGAAACAACATATTAAAACCTCCTTGGGCTAGTTTAGTTTCCAATTTAAAACAAACCATACACAGTCAATTTTTGGGGTTTAGGGTTTATCGGAGCAATTTGGAAGGTATACCTTATTCCCATTACCACAAGCTAAACAACAAGCAATCCAGTTTGATCGATCAACATGCAACAAGCCCTCGAAGCCAGTTAAAAAAAAAACAAGGAAAAAAAAAAAAGCACACCATGAAGTTGATCACTTACCAAGAATGCAGAGACCCAGAAGCTAAAACCTTTGAAAAAGCCGGAATTCAGCAGATACAGGATTGAATTTAAGCAGAGCAGACTGTACAGGAAGAGGAATTTGGTAAAGAAAAGAGAGGGTTTGGGTGATCGCAAACAAGGAGACGGACCTCCTTGACTAAAAGAGTGAGAAGAGAAGAGAAGAGAAGAGGAGAGAATATACATATGAAAACTGAAAAGGTTGAGCAGAAGTAGGACAGGGTTTTGTACCATGACTAGGTCTCTCCCCTGAACTCTCGAAAGTTCTTTTCTCTTTTTGTCAAGTATTTGCCATTTTAGCGTAAGTAAAAAAAAAATTAATCCTAGTTTCAAAAAAAAAAAAAAATTAATCCAATTAAGGGGTTTGGTCTTGTGGAAATTTAGCTAGATCCGTAAGTTTGGTGAATTTGAGCTTGATACTCAAAGAGTTCCAGCATTCGATCATTCGTTTGTGAATAACGCCTCCTAAAATTCTCAGGTCCCGACACAGAGTGTTAGCGTAATTAGCTAGCATTTTTGTATTTAAAAAAAATCCAAAAAAATAAAAAACTAATCCAAGGAAAAACAAATGGGTCAAAAAGACAAAAGATGCGTCTGCCGGGAGTCGAACCCGGGTCTATTGCTTGGAAGGCAATTATCCTAACCGTTGGACTACAGACGCTACTTGCTATGTAATCTTCGGAATACAATACAAAAAAAGATGACAACAAACGAATTGATCTTGGACTACTACATCAACAGTTGGTCTGCAGTCATATGCTCACCTTGGACATCAAAGCTGATACCGGGTTCCATTCCATATTCAAATTCAAACGCTTTCGTTACGAAGGTCAAAGAGATCATTGGAAGTACCAGCATAATCTCGTAATCGTACTCTACTTATCAAATTAATCATGAACTTGTTGACTACTTACGAATGTGCAGCTTTCACAAAGATTAGGAGCTTCCATCTTGCTCCAGTTACCAAGTAATTTTTCAAAGATGGGTAAGAAACTGATAACAGACCATAACATAGTTGAAACCAACGTCAGCATAACAACTGACTCATCGGTTTTTCAGGGTTTACCTTCCATCGTTTTTGCAAAGGTTTCGAATCCAGATACTGAATTCTACTTAAGTTTGCTTGTTTGAATTTCTTTTGGATTCATTTCATTGTGCCTATTACAAGTTACTGAAAGCAAAATTACAGCCTTGTTTCCATAATACCAGTCTAAAGTTACAAAATGGATGATAGATAGAGAACAAAATCCCCAGAAACTTTTGTTCCTCGCCATTCTTAACTTGTAATCCTAGCTTAATGTTATGCTGGTAGTTGGCCGGAGAAGGTATGATTTGCATGAGGTGCATAACTAGGAAGTGAGAGAAAAACCATTATCCAAAAAAAAAAAAAAAAGGAAGTGAGAGAAAAACAGAGAGCTGGAACAGAAAGGAGATAGTAAAGCAACAAAGGGTGTTGTGGAGAATGATCATATATAATGGTGTGAAACCAGTTGTTGAGGGGTTTCAATTTTCATATTCATAAGTTGATAAAGATTGTATCTTTGAAAATGTTCATAGGTAGCTGCAAAGGCATTGAATCTTTACAGAAGTACATAAAAGCCAAATGCACCTACCGGCCCCTTACACACATCTACATCACATACTTGTTCTCATCCTGGTTTGAGTTTTCAATGTAAAAAAAAAAAAAACAATAAAAAAAAGAAAGGAGAAGAAGAAGCTGGTGTACTAGTTGGTGTAGCTTTTAATCCAAGTTGTTATGTAGTGAGTAAATGGGGTTCTGGTTCTACGTAGTGAAGAGACTGGAATGGCATTAAAACTGAGTACAGTTTCAAATACTTTGGTAGATCGAAGACCACAAAGTTCACATTGAACATACATTTGTGTATAATATGGTACTGATGTGTTAAGTAGTTTTATACTTCTATTAATTACAATATGGTCAAACGGGTTTTGGGTTGTTGGTTGTGATATTTATGAGACAAAGATTTAGAAAATCTTCAAAGCCAGTTAGCTGTAAGAAATGACATAATAAGCCGCAGAAGTACAGTTCTGGAAATGCTTTTTCTTGTGCACTTGAAATATCATAACTGAAGACCTACAGATATTAATGCCTTTAGATCAGATGAGAGCCATATAGGCCCTATGGAGAGATTCTGAGACCTACACTGAGTTTCAAGTACATCAAAGGTTGCTGTACCAGTTGGTATAGCTTTTAATCTAAGTAGTTGTGTATTCTTGTACTATATGATTAGATGGTTCAATTTCTGCATTGCAACACAGCCTCGGATTGCTGTCGGTTGTCACAAATCACAATTATGTGTTTTTCCATACTCCATAACTCTCGCAGATAACATAACGGATATGAAGCCTAATGATAATATTGAAACCTAGTAACTCGTAGTCCAATAAGAGCATCCCCACAGTTAAAAGAGAGACCTTAGGACTCTCCAAGTTTAAGTTCACTAGCATATTCATTCCACATTTCCAAAGTCGATATCTTATCATTTGTATAAGCAGCTAGTGCAAGACCATAAATTATTACTGTAAATGACATAGCTCTTGGTTGTAAAGTAACAAATCCTATTGAATTTGTAGGAATAGCGACATTGCTAATTCAAGGTGGTAGAGCTGAAAGGACTGACTAACACATGAATATGAGATATTATACTTCTATTCTAGCAACATGACCGAACTTCTACAATGCGATGATCACAGGTTCACAGCTATGCCACAACTAGAACCTTGTTTCAGTAATAATAAGCTATTATGCTGAAGTAATAACAAGGATGCAAATTATAAACTTGTGAATCTAGATTGTGATACAAAGTCAGTTGGTTTCCGCTTCCAAAGTCCAAACATTACAGTACTAATGAAATAACATTAGTTTCCCATTTATGATGAAAAATACAAACTCAGTTGCTTCCACTTCTACTTCCAGTAGAGAAGACATGTTTAGCCAGAGTAAAAGCCTGCAACCTTTGATGCCTCCCCCTGTAAGAAGCCAAAGGGGCATTATAAATACATATACTTTATTTTTGTTTCAAAATATATCTATATATAGAAGAAGCTGAAAAAGAAGGCAAATGGACTTGTGAAGATATCCAGATGATTAAATATATAGTGAATATAAACTTAATCCTTGCAACATTATATGCTTGTACAATATTCACATGTCAAAATGCAATTAATAGAACACTGACCAACTTCTGTGAAGAAAAACTTTAGTCCAAGGAAAAGGGGGAGAAATTCACCAGTGACCGTATTCTTTAAAGAGTTACTAACAAGACCAATATGCACACTATAACTCAAAAAGAAAAAAGAGAAAAAAAAAAAGCAGAAAACTTGAAGAGAATGCAATAACAGAAAAAGAAATACCTTCAACATCAGCAGTAGGGCGCTTTGGGTCCCCCTGGCTGTAACACACAACCAATAACCTACTCATTATCTTATACAACAAACACATACACATCTATAACAAAATTTTGAAGAGTTATTATTAGAATTTGGGGGTGAAAGCAGAGAGATATGTACTTCACATTGTCATTTGCATGAGTGCCGTCAGAGTATGCGAGGCTCCATTTGAGCAACCCTCCCCTGAAAGGTTTGTTCTTCGCCATTCTTTACTTGTAATCCTAGCTTAATGGTAGGTCCATGCGCAAGGAAGTCGGAGAAGCAAGGCATGCATGTTTTGCAAGAGGTGCATAACTAGAGAAAGTGAGAGAGAAACAGAGAGGGTGGAAGGTGGAACAGATAGCAACAACGGGTGTTGTGGAGATTATATATAGTGGTGTGCAGATGTCAAAGATTTGATGAAAGGAAATGCTCAAATCTTTTCACTAAAACTGGTTGTTGTTGGTGGGGGTTATAGTTCTGATATTTAAGGTTCAAAAATTGTATCTTTGAAAATCTTCATGGTTCCAGAGGCATTGAATCCTTACGGATCGAAGTACTCAAAAGCTAAAATGGACCACGAATTAATATGGTCTTTATTTTTTCTTTGGGTAAATATATTGTACAGATCAGTTGGTGAAGGCATCAATGCTGAGTACGGTTTAAGTTCTTTCTGATAGAAGACCACAGTTCATATTCAACTTACATTTGTATACAATATCAATATGGTACTGTTAGTGAAATAGTTGTAACTTACAAGAAGGACGTCTATTACATGTGATTCAAATAGTTCCATTGAAAAATTATTTGATGATCGTCTCCACATCAAGATACAGAAAACAACCATTTGATCATATAGTACTGTAGTCTGTGGTAGCCCTTAAGATTTAAAAAAAAAATCAGACACGGAGAGTTTTGGAGTCGAGACTAGGATATTAAGATGAACGGGATTTAAGAAACAAATTGTCCTGTGCACTTTGAAACAAAGTTAGATAGTACAAAGCCAAACTAGAGGAAGGTGCAACATATGTACAGGTACATCTGTCTACCCAAGGAACAAACCTTGTGCTGTAAACTTCGTAGGAAACTCGGGGACTTTCACCTTCTTGGTTACCGTTTCCTTAACTAGGTCATCCATATTCATGTTGAACAGGAATCTCGGCTTCTTTGGAGAAGAGTAGGGAGATGCCGGTCTACCTCTCTTCAATTCCTTTGCAGCTTCATCAAAAGGGATCAAAGCAAGAGAGGCTTCTTTACTAGTGGAACTACTCTCGGACCCTGAACTCTTGATCACCACCGGTTTGCGTGGTTTGTTGCTTTTAGCAGACCCAAAAAGGTTGCGTGCAATAGAAGGCAGAATAGGCTTCTGGCTCCCCTTAAATTGGAATGTGCCATTCTCAATCGATTCTTAGCAAAACCCATGAATGACTTCGGGAGCTGCGGCTTATGCACCTCCGCCTTGTCCCCATTCTTCACTGGTGAGACTGCTTGACACACCCCATGTGCATGATAGAGTAGATTGCATTTGCAACATTTTCCAATCAGGTTTTCATAATAGAACGAGATTTCTTCGACAACACCCTCAGTAAGCTTTAGGGTTTTCTTGGGGAAGAAAGGCTTCGAGATTTCATGACTAACATGCACACGAATCTTACCGGTGGAGTCCAGCAGCTTTTGATCAATATCTAGGTATGTCCCAGCAATGGAAGCAACGTTCCTGATCATCTTCATGTCCTCCAATGTCGGCGGGATATTGCTGATTCGAACCCAGAAGAACAGGGTCTCCATTTGCACTAACTGCAGCGGGGAGAGGCCATCATAGGCCTACATCACAACTGATGCTGGATTGAAATACCATGGTCCTCCCTTAAGGACCTTGTTTCGGTCTCAGAGCAGGTCAAAAGTGAATACAAATCGATCTGGTTTCCTGATCTGCACCTTAAAACCACTTTCAAGAACCCATATACGCCGAAAATGGCGTAGTAGTTCAGGAGCCTCGACCTTCTTCGTCGTCAGGGGACGAGCAAGCAAGAAGGCCTGCGTTCCATGTTGAATTCTCCCTCCATCCATATGGGAGATATCAACCACATCAGATCCTGCCAGAGCGAGAAACACAGTGAATGTAGCAGTAACTTCGTCGACTAAAGCTATGGATGAGAGCAGGGGCGCCCAGACAACGGCGTTAGGGTTTAGTTTTGGGAGCAGCCTTCGAGCGGCGCTGCTAGGGTCTCTCTACATTTTTTAGTCATAATTACACAATAGGCATTAAATATATGGGAGAAGATTAAATGTTTACACATGACTTTCCCATTATATGGTATGCTACGTACGTACATAATGGCAACGCACATAAATAGTAAATGGGTACGGTTATTGTAACCCTATCAACTACTTTGTTCACTTATATTAAATTTTAAATATTTTAATATGAAATTATAATAAAGGACAATACCCTATTAAAAATTACAATTAGTTTTTCTTATTACGTACCCCTACAAAATGCTTCATTTTTAATCTTTTCATTCATCATTAAATCCAGTTATGATTGACTAAGACTTCATGAGATCGACTGAAAGAGACGAGGAAGAAGCCAAAAACAATTGAGAGAGACGCAGAGGAGAAGCCAAATAGAAAAGGAATTTGAGTCAAACCCTACATTGGAAAAGGGTATTTTGGGTACTGAATGAGTGAACAAAGTAAACAAGAAATTAAGAAAATATGTGTAGGGTGAGAAGAAAATGTAGGGTGAACAAAGTAGTTAGTAGAATGGCAATAGCTGCACTCATAGTAAAGTGTCATATTAGATCTCACTGTTCTACCCCATGCAATGAGTTTTAAGTGCACTTTGATCTATGGGAGTGTTATTGATTATTTTACTGACTTGTTAATTAATGAAACCATATTATAGAAAAGGTGATAAAGTCTTAAATAATTTTTTTTTGAAAGTCTTAAATAATTTAGTGAGTGGATAATTTTAAGTGTTGTCGTTTCATGATGACATTTTTTTTTTATTGTGTGTTTATGATTCGATTAAGCTTTCAAGATACTATATCGACATTACAATTTAAAGGTATAGTTTGAATACCACATATTCGAGAAATGACACAAAAATTGAGCATCAAAACCTACCCGTACTTAGTTGAATATTAATTTGAATATATAGATATATGCTATATATAAATCGATATGCTGACTCAGGTCATACGAATTCTTCTAGACTTGTCGTCATATCACACTCGCCTAATTTAAGCTAGGTATACTCGTTCATACAGAAGTATAACTAGCCAACTAGGGAAGGAAATGAGCGCCTAATGAAGTAAATGAGTCAATTTGATTAAACTTTTAACTTTTTCATGAATTTTTGTTAGAAACTTTCCTTTCACACCGAAGGTTAGTAAAGATACTCAGCCTGATCCTCTATGTATAATTGTATATATATATATTATACGCATCTTACTATTAAACTACGTTCTGGAACTCATTTTTCCTACAGCTCTCTCCAGCTTAATTCTCATCATAATGATTTTGACACTCGAATGTCTGAAATCCATAATTGCCATTTTCATCATAGTTCTTTCGGGGGCTACTTGGGGGTCTACGGGTGCTCAATCCAAGACTGCGACTACGTTGAATGAAGCTTCCCTTGCTACAAAACATGAGCTATGGATGGCTCGGTATGAACGTGTATACGCAGACAATGCAGAAAAGGAGAGACGTTTCAAGATATTCAAGGACAATGCGGAATACGTACACAAGTTCAACGATGAAGAGAATAATCACACTTATAAGTTAAGCCTCAACGAATTTGCAGACTTAACCGATGAAGAATTCTCGAGGGCTTATACTGGGTGCAAGAGGTCCATTCGTTCAGCAGGATCATTTAAAACGATCGACCCTATCAAGTACGAAAATCTGACTGATGTTCCATCTAGCATTGACTGGAGAGAGAAAGGAGCTGTTACCCCAGTAAAATATCAAGGCCAATGTCGTAAGGAAGATGAACACCTAATCTATTTGCATTCCAGGCAATTCCATTAATTACTTCCCCAACTTGCAAAACTTTCAAAATTTGGCTGGATTACATACGAAATCAAGAATTTCACAATGCGAAAGAATTCATTCTATTTCTATATGACGCACTACTATTTGTAATCTACAGGAAGTTGCTGGGCGTTTTCAGCAGTGGCGGCTGTGGAGGGGATTACGAAAATCAAATCCGGTAAATTGATCTCTTTCTCAGAGCAAGAATTAGTGGACTGTGATAAAGTAATCTGGGGTTCACATCCAAAACCAATTGGCAATGGATGGAGTGGCCCAAACCCTTATAAATCCATAAGCAAGGTCACATGGGAATGTGGGATGTATATATTCTCAACACGCCCCCGCACGTGTGGCGAATTTTCAAGCCATACACGTGGACAACTTTGGGTGACGTGGAGCCCGTGTGGCCGTAAGGCATGCACACGTAGGTAACCCGCTCTGATACCTATTAAGAGTATAGGTCAAAGTCAAGGTCAACATCAAGTTAGTATAAATAGGGACTTATCATTTACTGTTAGTAAGTCATCTTTGTAAACAAATTACCACCACAAGTCAATCAATATCAGTTTTCCCTTTCTCTCTCTCTTGTTCTTCTTCTTCTTCATTCTCAGTAGCTCCTATAGCTTTTCTTTCTAGATTTCTTTAGCTTTTATCCACCTTACCATGAATTTCAACATGGTATCAGAGCGGGTCACCTGGACAGTGATAATCATGGATAAAAGATCGATGGTGATAATCATGGTTGCAGCTATGGTCACCTGGACAGTGCCTTTGCTTACATAGCACATGCCGGCATTTCCAGTGAATCAAATTACCCATACACAGAAAAGGAAGGAACTTGTGATACTAACAAGACAAGGGACTATGCTGCCAAGATCACAAACTATGCCATCGTTGATCTTAACAGCGAGACAGAACTATTAAATGTGGTTTCTAAGCAACCGGTCTCAGCAATGGTTGACAGAAAAGGGAGGGAGTTCAGACTTTACTCCGGTGGAGTCTTCTCTGGAGAATGTGGGACATCACTGGACCATTCTGTAACGGTCATCGGGTATGGGAGGACTGAGGATGGCATCAAGTATTGGCTAGTGAAAAATTCATGGGGTGAGCACTGGGGAGAGAGTGGCTACATGAGAATCCGCAGAGGGGTTGATGCTCCACAAGGTCTTTGTGGTATTGCTATGCAACCTTTATATCCGATTGTTTAACCACAAATTTTGTACAAGGCTGGAT
The DNA here is from genome assembly GCF_958449725.1 of Rosa rugosa. Taxonomy (NCBI): domain Eukaryota; kingdom Viridiplantae; phylum Streptophyta; class Magnoliopsida; order Rosales; family Rosaceae; genus Rosa; species Rosa rugosa. The sequence continues at coordinate 66,601,804 of NC_084821.1, read as the reverse complement.
AACTAGTTGATGTTAATCTCTTTGAACCAGCCTACCTATACTTAATAAGAGTATAAATAAATCTGCTTGCTGTTTTCCTATGATCAAGTTTCCTACACTTATTTCCAATTGCAAGTTTCCCTTTTTCAACCTCACTTCTCATGTGCTCGTAACGTACGTTTTTAGTTATTGTCATTACATGACCAGCCAATTATAGTCATATTGTACACTACTAGAATTTTGGCTTTAGACATCACGACAATTACATCGCTGATGAATTCACGCGATGTAAAAAAGTGTCATTAACATCGATTCCTCAAATACCGATTTCTATGCATATTACTGACATCGATATTTACTGTTGACTGATGTCTAAACTTTCATTTAAATTTTCGCGGAAAGGCTGAGCGGCTAAGTTAAAAAAATTTTAAAGAAACGCGGCGATGAAAAGTTGTTTCCCACACTTAGATATATTTGGACTAAAATTGACTTAAGACTGCCCTAACTATTCGACAGCCTCCTTTTCCTCCTCTTCGTCCTACGCCTCAGACCAAAACTCTCATCCTCTTGGTTCTTCGAATCCAACCAGAACTTGACGCCTCGTCCTCCTTCTTTTTCGCGTCACACCAGTTCCTCTGCTCTAAGACAGTGAACAGGATCGGAGATCGAGGCCGCCGTTTGGGAGAAACTTTGAGCTTCTGAGTCATAGGTAATTAACGAATCTGTTCAGTACATGTCTTTGAAGGATTTGTGAGTTCTGAAATCACCGATCTGAGCTTTTGTTTCTTAATTTGCTTCCAAGGATTTGTGTTTCATCTACCGAGGCATTCTTCATTGAGCTCGGCAAGTTCGAAGCTTGGTGACCATGTAACTGGAGCTTTCTGGGCATTCTTTATCTCTGGTTCGCTCTTTCTCAATTCTTCTCATTGTTTGTGACTGATTTGGGAGATTTTGGGGCTTTTGTTGAGTTTTAGGTTTCGGGTTTTGCAAATTTTGGGGCTTAAACTAAACCATAAGCTTAAATTTCCAAACTTTGATGGACCCATTTCACCAAACGTAGCATACATGTCCTTGAGTGGTTCGCCAATGTCAAATTTTGCTTGTTTATCAACTAAAAAGCTTCACACTTTCGATGTGATTTGCTTCAAGGAAGGTGCATGCTTTTGTGTTTGAGCTTCACTGATGGCTTCGATGGTAAAGTTTTAAGCTTTGAGATGAGTTTTGATGTGGGTTTGGGTTGTTTTTATTCAGCAGTTTCTGGGTTGCTTCTGATTTTGTTCTTTACCTACTGATTGTTGGAATCTGGATTATAATTGCTCTTTTAGGAAACCTGTTTAGAATTTGTTGTTTGTTGGGTTTATTTGAGGTAGCTCTGAACTGAACTGGGGTTGTCCATACTGGTCTTGGATTTTGAATCGGCAGACATGTAGGTGTTGTTTTATATATGATATGCTCCGGTAGTGAGTGTAAAGCATGTTTCTTTTGATGTTATGTATTGAATTTGAGATCTGAAATTGTTATGTTTAAATCTGTTTCTCTTCAGAAAAAAATGCAATGAATGTTTGGTAAGTGTAGGATTGTGAAAACTATTCCTTTGGGTTACAGAATTTGGTGACTAAAGTTCTCATTGATAATTTCTAATTCTGCCCGTGGAACTCTTCCAACGAGGATTCTCATTGCTTCCGCTGAAAAAGTCAAGGGAATTGATTTCCCAGTGACTCCACTCTGCTAACTTAATGTTCTCAACTCTTACTCAAGAGTCAAGATATTGGGATCTCCTTGGAATTTCAGTGAAATAACTATCACTTGGTCTTCCTTAGAATCCTAAATCTGTTTGTTCAAACTTCTGTTACAAATTAATTTTCTATTTATGTCCGAAACACAATGCATTTTTCTTTTTTCCAGTTTGACCGACTACACTGACTTTCAGTGCTATTATGTTTAAGCTCTTCAAAAGCTGAAAAAAAAAAACTGAAAATGATGAAGATTAATGCATGCCTTTTGGGGAAAATGACCAGTCCAGACTCTTTATTTTCTTTCCCATTTGTACTGAATTATCAATTTGATACCAGCTATTCTTGGGGCATCTAAATTAGCATAATTATCTGCTTCTCAGTTTATCTCTCTCTTCTTGCAGTTAATCCATTAGCTGAGTGGGTGAGCGAGAAATTGATTTACAAATGGAACTCTGTGTCTCTTTGATTCTCTTTCTGATTTCTCTACCAGCATTTTTGGCCAAAGATGTTGGACATGCTAGCGTTGTAGTTGATGGGACAGTAGCTACTGCACAGGTTGATAACAATTTTGTCTGTGCCACTCTTGATTGGTGGAATCATGAAAAGTGCGACTACAACCACTGTCCTTAGGGATCGGCATCTGTGTTAAATTTGGTAAGCAATCAGAGATACCTGTATTTGGGTCTTCTTCATGTCAAATCGTCGGAAAATGAGTTTAAAGTTTAAACTAATACTGAATCTGGTTTTCTTTTTACCAGAGCTTGTCTCATCCTCTGATTGCCAAGTCAATTCAAGGTTTGTCTATCCGTAAATTTGTATTAATAAGATTGCATCACTTAGACTGTATTGGCTATTTAAAGTAGAGTCAAGTGTCATTGGCTAATATCTACAAACTAAATTTACTCTTCTACACGGTATTTTGATATAGCTTTCAATCAGTTGAGGATCAGAATTGGGGGTTCCTTGCAAGATCAATAATTGTATGGTGTAGGAGATTTGAAATATCCTTGCCATCCTTTCAGAAAGCAGAAGGGTGGGTTGTTTGGATTTTCTACAGGATGTTTACCTATGAGTAGATGGGATGAGCTTAACCATTTTTTCAGCAAGATGAGGTAAAATATATTACTTATGAACTTTCTTTATAGAAGCGAAAACATGGAGAAAAGAAAGTTGGACTGTTGCCCTTACATATCCTTTGCTGTTCTGAATTATGTGGTCTAGGCTTACTTGTACTGTGACTTACAATTTGTATCTCACATTTTCAGGCCCCTTGTCACATTTAGCTTGAATGCACTGTCAGGGAGGCACCACAAAGGCGCGGATGTTTGGGTTGGAGATTGGGACTCTAGCAATGCCTATGATTTTATTAATTATACAATTTCGAAGGGCTACCACATAATTATTTAGTTTCTTTATTTTGTTTTTACTCTTATAGTTATTTGATTGTTTTATTATGCTTGATTACAGGTATCAGAAGTGGGAAGGGTTGGTACTGCAGGACTTGGGAAGGTTGTGGAAGTTTTGGACACCTTTAGCAGTAGCATGACAAATTTAAACCCTAGTAGTGGTTTTACCTCTGGGGTGACAACAAAAGGGAACAAAATTTCAATTTTGGCTTTTGAAGTTGCAAACACAATTGTTAAGGGTTCAAATTTAATGCAATCCCTTTCAAAGGATAACATCAAACATTTGAAAGAGGTTGTGCTTCCATCTGAAGGGGTACAGAATTCAATATCGAGAGATATGGATGAACTCCTGAGAACTGCTGCAGCTGACAAGGGGTTGGTAGTGAAACTTTTCCATCTATACTTTTTTGGATGTTTAGAAAAGCTGTATTTGTTATTACCATCAATCTTTAAATAATAACATATGAAGGTTGGAGAATAATTTATGGTTTTATTGTCAAATCCTGGCAGAGAAGAACTTAGTGTCTTTTCGGGAGAAGTTGTGCGTTTCGGATATCATTGTAAAGATCCTCAGTGGAACAATTTGGATTGCTACTTTGAGAAGTAATCCTAACAAATCTTGTTTGTTTTCGTAGTGTATACTCAATTTAATCCATGTCAAATTCTGAGGATCACCTGTGCTATATTTAGATTGGGTTCAGAACTTACACCTCAAAGGCAATTGAAGGAGGATGCAGAAAAAGTGATGCAACAATTGATGGCCTTAGTCCAGTATACAACTGTAAGTTAATGCATGTATAGAGAATGTTGTGTCTCAGTCTCATTTGCGTCCATTAGTGACTTATCTTAGAGTTCATGTAACAACATTCACCATGTTATTCTAGAGATTTTTTTTATTTTCTTTTCTTTTTTTCTTAGTATATTCTTTCTGTTGAGAAAAATGAATTGGTATACGATTGTCATAGGATTGATTTTACCTCTAGTTTTATAATTATCATTCATCATTCGTATGTTATTTCTTTGTGAAATCTGATTTGTCTGAATATATAACAAGGGGAAGAAGCTGAATGAAATTCATTGGTAATTCATAGATGCAGATGAATCTTTGTAAGTTGGTCTGAATAAAAATTGACTAGTTTCCCCTAGATAAGCAATTATAAAATCCATGTCAAATTGGTTTTTTGTTACACGTCTGTTATCAAATATTCAGTAAATCTGCCTTAAAAGGTTGGTATAAAGCTTGTTGTTACAGTAGTGAATTGTATCATTGTTGAACCGCATCATAATGCTGCATGATTAAATTTAGATTTTTTTACAAAGGATATACTGCTCTGCATTCCTGCAATGCATTGAGTATCGTTTTAGTAGACATTCCTCATTCACTAACTATCAAATCAAATGCAAACTCAAATAGTCAATACTTGTAGATGTTGAATAGAGAGAGTGTGGGCATTTCTTTTGGTTAATTTCCACACTCTAGGATATCCTAATAAACTTAAATTTTCTTCCTCACCTATAGCAGCTGTACTTTTCATTCTACAAGATCACCTTATGCCCTTGATAATTCCAGTATGAAAGAATGAGTAGCACAAACACTACTAGAATTTTGCTCAACAGATCCATGGGCCATTTCTCGTTGTTGTACCATTATCTACTTTGTCAAATTGGGCAAAAGAATTTAGGAAATGGCTTCCTGATCTGAATGTTATAGTGTATGTTGGTACCCGTGCAAGCCGAGAAGTAAACTGAGCTTTCTTGTACATGTCACAAAGTTCATATATGGTTAGCGTTTGATAATATGATTTTACTTGCATTGTTAGTTCAAAAATAGTTAAAGCTCCCAAATTGTACTCATCATATCTAGTTTCTTGTGCCTATTGAATAAATATTTCTATAGCTAGTATGCTGGTCAGCTCTCTGCTTTCAATGTGGAACTTTAATTACTCAACAGTGATCTTAAAATGAACTCTCTCTCCTTCAGCCCTCCTTTTATTGAGTGCACTTTTTTGAGTTCCTTTTTTACCATATGGTAGGCTAAAGTGCCTCCTAAGGTACAAGTTTTTGCTTGGGGCTGTTGCTCACAAGAAAGTTATACTTGTGAGGTCAACAGCAAAGCCCTTCTGTTTGACTTTGGCCACTTGAAAGAAAGAGGCAGTTGAGGGTATTGGTAACATTTTCCTTCATTTTCTAGTGGTGTTGAGATTGGATAGAAGTGTCTGCTGCTATGGTACGGTGAATGTGGTTCCCTCAGCTGGGGTATTTGGTGTGGAGTGATTGATCATGTGTTTTAATGTTGCCATTGTGTATGGAGTAACTGTATTTTTATCTTCTGGTGTAGTGACCATGGTCAAATGAGTACTTGCTTTTAATTTTGTTAGGGTCAATACAGTTGCCCTGCATCTCACCATGAATATTCATCTTTGATCGCAAATTTATGTCTTTGGATTCAATGGTGCCAGTCTCTGTCTGTATTACAGCAAATATATTCATGCAATCTGTCTGTGCCTAGTTTTTTTATAGTAACTTGTTCAGCATTGCTGACCTTTGACTCGATTAATCATAATTAAGGACTTAAATATCCCAGAAAGGTATAGTTAAGTTAACCAACAGATTGTGTTATGGATGCTAGGATAGGAATGTCTTGTAAGCTCAATGTCTTTTTGTCTTTCCCTTTCCTTTCCTTTCTTTCCTTCTGTTTTTCTTGTTATAGCTAATTGTTCATTTCATTTTATTTGCAGGTGAAAACAGAAGAACAAATGGGATATAAGTATGGCGAGGCTTGCTTTCGTTTATGTTTCTAGTATTATGTACCATTTAGACTTAAATTTTTGTTTTATTTGGACATGTTATGCATAGAAATACTTGGGATGTTGTTATGTACTTTGAGCATCAATATTAATCAAAATTTATTTACTTACGATATGTATTCTCATTAGATTTCCTAGCAATAGTTACAAATCAGTTTATAACTATAAAAAAGAAGTCATATAAGAACTAATACATCAGTTCTAAAAGAAAAAATTGATGTCCCATTAGCCAGTGGATAACAAAATATTAAGTAAGAAACGATGTAACACAACCCAATGAACATCGACTTATTAAGTAAGAAACGATGTAAAACAACCCAATGGACATTGAGTTATTAAGTAAGAAACGATGTAAAACAACGCAATGGACATCGACATTGTGTAAGAAACGATGTAAAACAAATCAATGGACATCGATTTATTAAAAGAAAAACGATGTTTAGTATAAGTATGAACATCGGTGCCAACCTCAAAAACTGATGTTTAATAGAAAAATGGACATCACTTCATAAAAGGAAACGATGTTTAATAGAATAATGAACATCGGTCGTGTAATACAAAAGAATGTAGATTCAATCTTAAATAGTGTAATATATGGCAAGTACCCATAAAGCTTATAAACAGCATGCAAACTTAAAAAACACCGATGTGTAAGAGAATATAACACATCGTTTCTAGAATGAGTAACGATGTTAAAATTAATACTAGTGCTGTTGGACCTATATTTCGTTAAGCATTAAATGCATAAATATGAAGGTTTAACAATATCTAAAAACACCAATTTGTGATCATAATAGCAGTTTAACATTGATTCTGGAACATAATCCGATGTTTATTATGATATGGGACATCGGTTTTTAACCGATGTCTATTTTTTTCCGATCTTTTACATCACCCACTAACACATGTGTACAAATTTTTTTTTACATCGGTTTCTGGCCGATGTATATGAGGAAAATTCTAGTAGTGGTAAGAAATACATAATCAATTATTGTCATTATGTGATCTGTGAGAGTGATAGACGTTACTGAAAGCTTGAAGAAGAAGAAAGATGCAGAGGAAATAGAGAGGCTATACTGTTGTATCGATCGGATCAAATGAAATGTTACAACAGCAGGCTTAGAGCAAGTTCACCCGATTTGGTCAGATAATATTCACTGTATTTTTATGTTTATTTTCACCCTCTGAGCTATTGACACAATTACTGACTTGGGTCAGTATGGGTCACTTTCGTGACCTACAAACTGACCCAGTGGGTGAAAATAAACATCAAAATGTAGTGAATAGTAACTGACCTAGTGACCCAACGAGTGAACTTGCTCTTATATAGTTTTGGACATGTGTACAATAGCTGTATATTTGGTAAAAAAAAAAACTATAAATTTTTACTACCATCTGTTAACAGTTACATTGGTATGAAATCAATTATTAGCTAGGTTAGCTAGATAGTAACTTCCCGTCCTACTGTTTGAGTTATAAGCAATTGCTAGAGTATGTAGGTCCCGAAATTTGAGAATGGAACTTTTATCCGTTCACTACTAGCAAAACAATCAATGCACACTGATTTTAATCATACTGATTTATATGAGCTACAGATATCAGTATAAATGATTATTTTAGACAGATATTCGTATGAAGGATTAACTGACACAGATATCTGTATCTAATATGCTAAATTGGGACCACATGAATAGTTATTATAATTGTATGTACAGATATGTGTGTGAATAAAGAAGACCCACAGATATGTGTGAAAGATGTCAAATTAATATTTGTTAACTCACACTGATATCTATGACTATAACTATATACACTGAAATCTGTATGTAATAAAATTAATAAATTGAGATTTCAATCGTGAAAAATTGTGTTTATAGATCTCTGTGTAAATAAGAGAATATTCACTGATATCTGTGTGAAAATATGGACTGATATCCGTGTGATTAAGATAATATTCACTGATATCCGTTTGAAATCATTTTCACTGATATCCGTGTGATAACACTCACTGACATCCGTGTGAATAAGATAATTTTTACTGATATCCGTGTGATTAAGATAATATTAATTCACTGATATCTGTTTGAAAACACTCACTAACATCCGTGTGAAAACACTCACTGACATCCGTGTGAATAAGATAATTTTTACTGATATCCGTGTGATTAAGATAATATTAATTCACTGATATCTGTTTGAAATCATTTTCACTGATATCCGTGTGAAAACACTCACTAACATCCGTGTGAATAAGATAATTTTTACTGATATCCGTGTGAATAAGATCATTTTCACTATCTTCCTCTCTTCAATTAAGAGTAGTATTATCGTATCTCTAGGCTTCGTTTCTCTTTACCAAGGATTAAATACTTTTCTTTTTGTATAAGTCTCCAGATTCTTTTGATCTTATTTATTATGCGACTCGATGAATGTTGTTATCAGAAGAAGAGAAAAAAAAAACTGAGCCATTCTAGCCGATCTTCTTCTCTCATACATCCATTTCAACAATCACACCTAAAAATCCTAGCTATCTTCCCATTCATTTACAATTACGCACACAGTATAAGACATTTCCATAAACACCAGCCTCCTTTAGCCACCATCGATTTCAGATCTGGATCGAAAACGACATCGCATCCCCAACGGAAGCTCCATGGCTTGAGATATCTGCTCCTTCGCCATAGCTGCTGAGTTCTCGTTGTTTCTGTCTTTTCTGAGATCTCAGATCTGGGATCTCTCATACATATCTCAAATTTCAGATCCGTTCCCAAATCTCAAATCACTTCTATGGCACTATTAGTTTCTCTAGCCTCGGCATTGAGCGATGTTTTAGCTGCTGATATGATCTTGGTAATGGCTTTTGATCTCAAGTAAGGGAGGAGCTCGGATTGAAGTTTTTCTTTTTGATTTTAACAAAAAATTATTTTTTTGTCAATCATGTTTAATCTTACTTTGAATTTAATTGTTTTGTTATATTGATCTTTTTTCAGGTTTGGTTATGGTTTATCATGTGGGATAATGAATAAGATGAACTGAGATATCTTGAGTGTTCTTGGGGTGGATACTGCTGCATATATGGCAGACGTGATTTTGGGAAGGAAGACTTGCAAGACAATTGCAGATTGGGAGAGTGATGACTAGTTCATTATAATTACCATTAAATTAGAACAAGAAACCAAATTATTAATTATTAGTATTTACCATAAAAATATGGAAATATGTTAAATTAATATTTCAAGCATTCATTCACACTGATTTTTTCTTTGGTCGAAATTCACACTGATTTTGATATGATGGTAAAAAAATAAATGAGAATCTTGAAATATGAGTGGGTCCCATAGAAAACACAAACACAGACTTTTTTATCTGTGTGCAAAGGCCAATGGCCACCCCCCTCAAATGGGACAGAAATCTAATCTGTGAGTGTAGGGTGGCCAATGACTATCCCACACAGATTTCAGTGAGTAATGCGATTAATACATACTGATTAAAATCAGTGTCTAATAGCCTTTTTACTAGTAGTGGTTCTTGCGGCTAGGAGGTGCAGTTTTGTGATCAAAATTCTACAAAAGCATCTCCGAGACACAGTTCCCTCTAAATTATCAATTTGCAGAAAATAGAAAAATGAATAATAGAGCTTCAGCTCGACACAAAACTAACCGTTAATTATATGTAACATAATAACATATGCATCCAGGATTGTTCCAGGCTCAATTTCCTTCTTCTTCTTTTTTTTTTTAAACGGGCTCAATTTCTTTATTACAGCTAAAACGGATAACATCATAGCAAAAGAAATGAACACCCCCACTACCAATTTATTGCGAAATATGTCACCAAGTTTTAGGTTTTAACCTCATGAAAGGAGGTCATTTTCCTAAACTTTAGCCAAACCTTCTCCCAGACAACACACTCATAATTCACTGTGGAGATGGGGTAGGAGGACTCATCCTTGACCGCGACGATAAGCTTATAATTTTGTCCCGCTGCAACCTGACTCTCACCTCGAACCACGCTCTGAAACACCAGCTTCTTCCGTAGTTCCTTGTTGAGCTCGGAGACAGCAAACTCCGCGATCTCTATCACATGAGGGTTGTGGATGTCCTCAATGGGGTGATAAGCGCCGTAGTTAGGATTGTCATCGGGGTCGGCGAGCAGGAGGTGACTCAGGTGAGCAAAGAGGCCGGCCAGAAGGAGGAAAGTAAAGAGGTCGAACGAGAAAACACGTTTCGTCATGGTTTCGTGTTTTTTTGGTTCAGTTTCTTCTTTCACTGGCACATTATCAGTAATTATATATAGGCAATAACGAGCTTGCCACCTGTTTCAAATTTTCTGCGTGGCTAAAAGAGGCTGTGAATTTTCGTGTGCGGAAACTAGAGGTTGCCTTTCCACTTGGCAAACACAGTCTTAGCCCTTCCGTTATCTAGCCCTAAAAAACTAGTTCTACTTTTCCACTTACAGTTACGCTTACGGTGTGAGACTCATGTGAGTTTGATAATGTCCCATTCAGGGTTATTTAAGCTCTATGAAGTATATGAAATGTAGATAATTAACCATTATTTCATGACTCACTGAAAGCTACTGATCATTACTACATAAACTCATAAAGGAGCAAGGAAATTTTATCGTGCGTATCAATATAGAAACCCAATTTCAAATTGTAACGTTCCAATGCTCTAACAGCAAGCTTAATTTGCATGCATTTATTGCCAAACCCAATTTCACAAGGTTAATATGGAATGTTAGTAATGACCTAGTAATTGAGTTCCCAACTTCAACTCATAAGCATATTACCAACTTTAATCAAAGTTTTCGGTTTCAAAATTGAGTTACTAATTATCAATCAAAATTTTTAGTATTTAATAGTTTCTACCAAATTCGATATTTAGACTTTCGATATTACCAACTTTACAACAAATATTTATTTAAAATATAATTAGATTAGTTGGATTTAGTGTCGAGGTTGGGTGGTTAGTGTCATGAGTTCTGGCGAATGGTTTGGATTGGACAGCTGGTTTAGGGTTAACAGGACCCAGTCTGCCGGCTTTTGGCCGTGCTCTTTTTTACCAGCCTGTGCTGAGGTTTCCGGGAGATCCTGGGATGGCCCACCCAATAGATATTGTGGTTTGATCCCATCCCCGTCACTGCTGTCTATTATGGTCTTGCTAACCCGATTAGCCATCCAACTCCGCATTCGTCGTTGAAATCATTGACATATCAGTGTAGTGTCTTAAGAGTAAGTATGCGTAGTACTAGTCACTTGCAACTTTACTCGATTGTAAACCCGTGTTTGGGTGCTGTAATTGTGGCATTGTTGTAATTGCAGTTTTAATGAATGATATTTCACTTGATCAAAAAAATATATATATATATATATAATTAGATTAGAATGAACAATACTAGCTTTAATTTGTTTTTTAATTTTATAAATTATCATAAACTTCGTATTCATCTATTTATTTTTTTTGCACATATGACATATAGTTTTATCCATTATTCAATAGTACCCTATAATATATGACCTGTAATTCTAAGTTCTTAAAAATATCTATACTATTAATCCAGTAGCATGTTATCTCCTTCAAGCGCTTTACCACATCGATGGTCTGCGGTTGCATGGCTTCCATGAAAAATTTCCAGTCTTCCTCACTATAACAAAAATCCACAAACCACTCAATTTGAGACACACATGGGAGAATAGTCACTTTGGTCACTCAACTATGACTCATTCGACACTTTGGTCACTCAAGTTTCAAATATATCACTTTTGGTCACTCAAGTATTACACTGTCATTCACAAAAGTTACTTTGTTGTGAGAAAAAATGCCCCTTGGGTAAGGACTAAAATATCGAGTTTCGAGGAAATATCGATGGTCCCGGAAATGGAAATTTCGACGGAAATATCGAGGAAATATCGATTTCGATAAATATTTGAAAAAAAAACAACGGAAATCTATATAAAAATATGGAAATTTGAAATGAAGCTTTAAGAAATGCTTATTTGATCAATTATCTCTTGTATTTATATCAATAAAATGTTGAGCAAACTCATTGCATATGGATTTGTAGTGAAATCAGATAAATTCATATGCGCTGACAAAATAAATTTTTTTGACATTTAACTTAATACATCTCAATTCTCAACTTTTGTTGTTATATGGATTGGAACACAATTTGAAACATGAAATTACACCTATAGTCTTTTATACATCCTAGTTTATGTGTAATATAGTCGAAAATAATACGCATTTTATTACGTCTATTTACCGAAACTTGTTAATGTAAAGAGTTTTTCTATTGGAACCTCCAAATTTACTCACTTGACCTTTATGCTTTTTACACCTCTTATCAAATTTTCAAATACTAAATTTACTCACTAAACCTCACTAAACTTCCTCAAATAACCTCACTCATATAATTTGCAAACAAATTATTATCTTTAAAATAAAAAATTTAGTCATTTCAATAATGATTTAATCACTCTATAAATCTTAACTAAATATACATTTCTTAATCAAACGAGTTTTAAAAATTAATGTCTAATCAATAAGAAAATGCCATGAATTATTCTTTTTTATTTATTTATTTATTTTCTATTTTAGCTGTGCAAAAAAAAATGAAAAAATCATTTGTTTTTATTCTCAAAAACAAATTTAATGTTTTTTTTTTTCTGTATTTTTTGTACCACATGATTAATTATTTAAATATTTTTAGTTTTTTTTTAAATGCTAGTTTTTTTTTTTTCAAATATAATGGATTGACTTAGATTTAGGTCATAAATCATAAGAGGATTCATTTTGTTTTCCCTCACCAATATGCGTTCAACATATATATCATACATTTTCGCTCAAAAAAAAAAACATATATATCATACATTTTTATGTCACATGATCTTAATCATATTTTTAATTCTTATTAAATATATATGAATGCTTTAATGAGTATGTAGTGAAATTGGAAAATGAAAATAGATAAGGAAAATAATAAAAAATACAATCTAATATTATTGAATTGGAAAGTCTATATAAAATATTTTAGTATAATTATTGTCCGTAATAGTCATTTTATAGTAGGTTATATATGTCATTTAATAATTCATAATAGAGTGAGGTCAAGTAAGCAGATTTAGAGGTCTCAATAGAAACTCTCTAATGTAAAACTAATCTAATTAGAATGAAAGACAGGTTTAATCACACATTTTCATTTATTTTTACAGAGATAAATAATTGTTTGGCTAATATGGTTTTTATTTTTTGGTCAAAATTTGACCAAGAAATTTGGGTTTTGTTAATTGTTAGAAGCTTTAACTAATTTAATTTCGTTTTGGAAATATGGAGTATGAGTGTGATAAGATCTTAGCTAAGTAAGAAACTAACAGGATGGTAAGCAAAGAAAGAAAGAGCTGATGGTTTAAATATAATCCAAGGTGCATGCATATTGAGCGTCAGTTTGGTTGGAATGGTAAAAGCTTTCAACTTATTTGGTGCTGGCACAGGTTCGAAACCCAGCCTTGAAATTTTGGTTGGTTTATTTTCTGAAAAAATGCTAATATCTCGGCAAAGTTCCCGATATTATCGGAATTTTTTAGATATTGGCGATATTTTCTCGAAATTATTGGGATTTCGTCGATATTGGCGAGATTTCGAGAAATTTCAATAAAATCTCACAAAATTTAATTGGGAGGTAACTAAAATATCGCCATGTGAAAAAAAACGAAATTTTCGCCGATATTTCGGCGATAATTTCGATTTTTAAGTCCTTGCCCTTGGGTGACTTTTGTAAATGACAGTGTAATATTTGAGTGACCAAAGTGATATATTTGAAACTGGAGTGACCAAAGTGTCGAATGAGTCATAGTTGAGTGACCATTTGTGGAATTCTCCCTAACACACATATATAGAAACACAGGGAGTTGCATAGTTTGTTAGCGAGTGATAAATACCTCAAACTTCAGTTTTGGCGAGTTCTATAAGAGTGAGGAAGGCTCCATTTAAGCAGTAGTTCTTCGCAATTGGAACCTTGGCTGGCCGTTGTTGTTCTGTCTAAACTCTAAACCAAGTCTCTTCTTTTCCACTTGATCTAAGAGACTAGGACGAGGCTTAGACTTAAGGATCCTGTTTGGCTCCAAAACTAGTCTGGGTAGCAAACTGTCTCTTTTGAGTGCGTGAGCGTGCTAACACCGTGCGGTGTAGTCGTCGGGGCATCCCTTGACCTGACTTCTAAACCAAACGTTGTGGACGAGGAGAGCACCAACCTCGTCACCAGGTTTCTTTCTATGCCTTTTGGAAAATGACTTTCGCCTTACGGATAAGGACTTGTGGTGTGATCTCTTGCGTTCACCAAATCGATACTTAACGTTGTAGGTTAAGCAGAGCAATCACTGGGAAGTAGGAGAAAGCACGGGTACTGCGAGGGCGTTACCCTTGCTTCGTTGGTTTCAACTAGTTTGAAGGTAGGTTTGCTCCGGAGAGACTTTGGGTAATCTAAGAGATTAGTTGATTGAGAGATTGATGTTTTTTTGTCCTTTGAAACCCAGTATTTATAATAGGGTTTCAACTGTTCCTTGCCATAGAAGGATTATTGATCGAAGATTCTTATGGCATGTTTACTTACTTGGAATGGAAAATAATCATGAATCGGAGACAAGTGGAATGAGAGAATAAATGAATCGGTATTGATTCCGGAGGAATGATTCCTAAACCCATCTCCCCCCTTCGTAATCGAATTCCTGAGTATTCAGGAATCGATTCCTGATAAATAGGTGGGACCTACACCAATTCTCATTCCTTCATGTGTTAGTAAACACAGGAATTCTTTTATCTGGAATCATTCTGATTCCTTTATGTGTTGGTAAACACAAGGGTATTTTTACTCTGTAATCATTACATTCCATTCCATTCCATTCCAAGTAAGTAAACGTGCCCTTAATTGGTCTCTGCTACTCATGAAAACGAGAGCTTCTTACGGACTCCGGAATGGGCGAAACTGTAACCCAAACCCAAGTAGACTCATTTTTGAGCCGCAGGTGTCAGCCCGCTGTGCTCAATCCTCTTAAAAGATATTACCAAAATTACTTTTGGGCTCAATCAGTTCCTAAAACTTCCTGATAGTTCCATCTGGAACTCTCCGACTGAAAGTTGGAAGAGAAAGCAAAGGCGGCTACTAGAGTTTCCATTGGAGGACCTTTCCGACTGAAAGTTGGAAAAAGAAGAAAGCTAGGGGACCCCGTGTGTGGGCCTGGGCGGCCTAGCCTTGAGGCTTGTTATCAGATTTGGTGGGATAAGGTTTCGATGCCCAATTACTTCAGTGTCTTGATAAAAACGTTTTATACGGAATATCAAAAACGCTTCTAACCAAGACAGACCTCTAATCTATTGCATGTGTTCGTGTACTCGTCTATCCAAAAGTGAGGTTCTGTGGGAAATGATCCAATTCTTTATATGCAAGAAAATTTGTTTTCCCTTAGTTATTGCAATAACTCTCTGCAAACGATTATATGTAGGGATAGAAAGTTCGTTAATTACTTTGTTATAAAGGTCATTGCTGCAGAGTTTCGGTTGTTGAAAACAATCTCCGATCTTAATAACTAGGTGACAAAATAATCCTTAGATTGTCATCTGAGATCGGCAATAAAGCAAATTTCAACCGCAAATGTAATAGTGTGAATCAACTCTCACCATATGCATGGTGGCTAGTTGGCTACAATGCCAGGCCAACGTACGATTATTGATCTAGACTTTCTGAGTTCAAACCATATTTGGTAGGTTATTCTGTGTCAGGATGCAAAGTCAATATTCATGCAAGTTGAGAAGAAACCTTTCCAATTGGTCAACTATTGTAAAATTTTGGTGAGATGTTCACATCTAAGGGAGGTTAACTTAATCTCCCGACAATTTAGTTGCTCTACTAAATTCCTAAAACAAATCTTGTCCCAATTGTAACCATTTTCTTCTTGATGCTGGATCAAGAAAGTTAGGTTCTGCCTCTGTATCTAGTGCCGAAGGAAACGCCCTTAGAGATGGCCTATACCATGCTTTCATGTTGGACTGTAAGAAATTCATTGTGGAAGGGGATTCTAAACTGTTAATAGATGCCGTCAGCAAAAAGGATCCCTTACCTTGGCATCTCCTAACATTTGTAAGAGTCTAAGAGATATCCTCAACCTTGCGGTCAATTTTGACGACATTCGATTCAGCCACATTCCTCGAGAGGCCAACTTTGTTGCCGATGCAATTGCTAATCAAGGCCATAATTTGAATAGTCCAGTTACATGGAGGGAAAAGCTGCATTTATCTGCTCTTTCAGCATTTAATTTTGACAACCTTAGTCTTGATTATAGTACTAGTTTCAACTTGTAATTTTCCTTTTTCTCCTCAAAAAAAAAAAACAAAAACAAAAACAAAAAAACAAACATTTTCTTCCTAACTTGGTAAAACAAATCCACTAAAAACAACTTGAGGGTTGGGAACGTGGTCATCTTTGATAACACTATTCAGAAGAACACAAGCACACAAGGCCAGAACTTTAATTTGCCAAAACCCATGAAAACCCAAACAGAAAAGAATTAGATTTCTGACTCGTTTGCCAAACCCATAAATCCCCAAATAAAAAAGAACTATAATGCAACTTTCTCCGCAATTCCTCAGCCTGAATCCCAAAAAAAAATAGAAAAAGTGCTACTTGGTAGAACTTATCCTTCTCATATAATATAGTTTGATAAAATTAGGAATCAAATAGTTTATATCTTTGTTGGTACTTCAAATATTTTATACATAGCTTAGTCGTTTCTGAATAAATCAGTTGAATCTAGCAAAACATCCAAAGTTATATTCATTCAAAAATATGATTGGAAAGTCCATGAGACAAAACCTGATGTGTAAAGTAAGGGCCACTTATAGAGTTGTAGATGACTAAGCAAGAGATTTGATATGTATGTTCTCACAGAAAGTCTTTCTAGTAAATCATTGGCTCAAAACGTTGAGCTGCATTTCTGTAATTCTGTTGTTTAATTTAAGGTCGCTATCTTGATATGTCAAAGGGGTAAGGAAATTAAGTAGTTGAAGGCAACACACATTGGCTGGGTGGCCTATAATGAAGGCAACTCATTGGCTTTTGTTGGCCTCACACAAATGTGGACTTTCGAGTTAACCTAACGCTAAAGGAGGTTACTTGTTACATATAGTATACTTGTTAACAAATAAAAAGAAAGAAAAAAAGAAATTAAGCCTTTGGAATTAGCCAAACGGTATAAGAGCGAGTGGACAAATTGAGTTAGACTAGCTAAATCGCATGTTTGATTCTCTCCGATATACAAAAAAAAAAAAAAAAAAAAATCATGCTATTACCATAGTTATTTTCTTATTATTGAGATGTCGGAGTTTGAATATCTTAACTTTCTTATATAACCAACAAAGAGAAAAGAAAAGAAAAGGAAATCATGTAAAACATTTTGTGTTCTTGGTCTGTATTTTATTTCTGGACAGCCTAACCAATCTGACTAGAAAAGAAAGAGGCAAACAGCAAAACCTCATTATTGATTAAATGTTTGCATTATCTTTCTGCAAGTCATTCTTAATTGGAGACATAGTTCATTATTCTTATGCCTTTCTTTCTTTAATGAAGATTCCCCACGTGGATCTAATACATGAACAAATGTGCACAATGTGATTCTAATGAAATTTGCTAAAGGAATTAATGAACTGAGGAGAAACATAAATTTGTATATTGGCATGAATATTTCCACAATTTCATCACAAGTAGATTAAGCAAAGTGGTATATATGAGTTCTCTTCTTTAGCATAACCCTAAATTCTCTAAGGTATCATAAATTTGGATATCCATTACTTACAAGAAGAGAAGAAAGCCAAACTTAGCTAAAGAGCAGCTACATGGTGCTTCTTTTGCTCACAGATTCATCTCCTCTCACCTATATATACTACCATATGTTTTTCCTATAATTACCACCATATAATCCATTTTTACCATCTTACATTATCAGCATATGCAAGCATTAATTTATGGTTGGACATTTCATTATAAGTCCTATTCTAATCAGCTAACTACTTATGATGATGCTACGTTCATATGATTTGTTAGGCAATTGATTTATTGTTTAGATGAGTTGCAGGCTTGTAGCAATGCCTTGTCATCTGTAACAAGTAAAATACAATTATATTCCAAATAGCTAATCATATCTGTCAATATAAACTGCATAAAAAAATTTCAATCATTTTCATGTACTATTGTTGCTATCAATGTGATTTGTAATTATATAATGGGGGGACTCTAGAGACCTCCTCTCCATCTCAAACTCCACAAAACATTTGATCCCTTTTCTGCCTCTCTGCAAAAACCAACACAAAAGCTCTCACCTTTTTGACTCTCTGTCTCCCTATTCTTCTTCATCTCCATCGAAAACCCAACAAAGCTTTCACCTTTACGCTGTTTCAGTCCCTTTCCCAAGAACCCACTTCCCAAAAAGTCCTCCTCCTCCACTCTTTTTACCCCCCCCTCCTCGAAATCCCAAGCCTTCAAAGATGATGATGAAGAAGAAAATGTGGCTGTTTTCTCATTGATCTCCTTCTCCAAAACCCCTTAAACCCTTTTTGTCTTTCCCCCTAATGGAAGGTATGAACAAACCCACAAGAAGTGTCACTGCCTCTGCTAAAGTCAACACCATAGTCCACACAGCTCAAAGCTTCCCTCTCTCAAGGCTCTCCTTCTGGTTCGCCCCAACGACTCGCCCACCTGGTCTTCTCTTCTCCTGCTTTGGTTCGTAGTTGAAAACAAGTTTAAATCTTTGTTCTAGTTGTTTTGCTCAAGTTAGGATCTTACATGGCGTTTTATAGCTTTGACTCAAATCCCACAATCGGGTCGGACTATTCTAGCCTTTTCAACCCGTTTACGCATCATGGATCGGGTGGTGGTTTGACAAACGGGTCTGTGCAGCTTCTTCCACACTCTTTGGTGTTGGACAGTGAGAAAGGTGAGCTTGTTAAAGCTCCAGCTAGAGTGGGAAAGAAGGGTGTTTCAGAAGCCAAGGCTTTGGCTGCTTTGAAGAATCATAGTGACGCTGAGAGGAGGAGGAGAGAGAGAATCAATGCACATCTCTCTACTCTTCGTGGACTTGTTCCCCGCAATGAAAAGGTCAGTGAATCATTTCATTTTCTGGTTTGAATCAAATTTTTATTACTCATATGTTCTAGTTGGTTTAGTTAGTATAGTTGGAGTTGTTGGAATGTTAAAGGTTCTTGGTTCTGATCTGGTTACTATATATAAGTCTTTGGAAAACATTACTAGGATGTGCAGCATATTCTTGATGAGGGAAAGTAATTAGATTTTATGGGAGTGAGATTGTACTAAATTGGTCTGAAAATTTTGATTCTATGTGTTGTGACTTGTGAGGCCCATAATTAGATTAGAAGTGGAAAGGGAATAACTGTATATGTCAAATTTAGACTAGCATCAAATAGGGTATTTAGCTTAGTTGAGCAAAGTCTCATTTTTGTTGCAAAAATGAAAAAGGATCCTCTGCTTAATCCAGAGATCATTTTTTATTCCATTAGTGATGAAGAATCAGAATATAACACATTGATCAATGAGAGAGAGAGATTCGACAAATAAAACAAGGATCAATTATTTGGGATCCTTCTTTTCTTCTGGCTTCAATTGATATGATCGCTTTTCTTAAAAAGATTGTGGGAACTGATCATCCGCAAATTACATGGCAGAGCTAATAGTTTTCGCTTTTATAGTTATCATGCTCTGAACTATATTTAGCAAAGGATTCTGAGTTCTAAATTCTTAGAAGCTCTTTTATATAAGGATCCTGTGGTACTCTGTCTTTATGGATTCTGTACTACAATTTTGCTCCAAGAATATTTGAGGGAGTAGTTCAATATAACCCTCCTAATGCCATATGCTCTTATTATTGAGTTATGAAATTTATGTGAAGAGAAAGGTTTATTATTTTTTTATGCACATCATTTTAGTTAACAAAGGGAGTTTTCTGTTGTATTATTTTCGCATTTGGGAGTCAACTCTGTATGTGAAAGTTACAAAAGTCAACTTGAAGATGTTCTATATAATATGAGAACTAAAATGGAGATCACACTCTCGAGTTTATGCAGAACATCTTCCATAGTTTGAACTTGATAAATGAAATCTGCAGTAAATGTCTGTGTGCTTGGAGACTGAGTTTGGTTATTTGCATTTTCAGTTAAATTAATAATTTAAGCATACCATACAGCTAGGGCTACCATTGTCATATGCTAGGAATTTAAAATAGATGAAGAAGAAGGAAGTGAAAAAGGGTTTGCAATCTGTTAGGTACAGCACACTATGCATTACGTGAAAGTAAAAAAAATATAGAGACCGTCTGTTGTTAGCTGAGAAACTCTGACTTAATTTATAGTTGTACCGAGTCAATGGCACCTCTAATAAATTATAAATGAGTAGGCTAATCAGTATTTCACGCTACTTTGATTTGTTTATTAGAATATATATATTTTTTGTTTGGCAAAGTGTTTATTAGAATATAAGCCTGTGGTTGTTTAACAATAAGTGTATTTAGGGGATGATTTGCTGTCGATGCATACAGTACGTAACCGACCATACGTGATTTGGGATGTAATGATGATAATGATTTGATGATGGGTTTCAATGCCAGCTGTATGGTTGACACAATCAGAAGGTCTGCATCTGGATTTAGTTTATGGCTTACATGTGTCTTGCTCAACCGTTGGATATGATATTATATCACATCTGGGTGGTAAGCAAGAAACAGATGTATGGGAAAAGAATAACCACTATATTTTTAAAGTTCAAGCTTAAGGCAGTATCTTTTTAATAAGATAGATATTTATTTAACTACAGCTTTCTTTGGCCTTTACTTATTTTGTCATCAAGGATACTTCTGAATTGAGGAAAGTAGGAGGGATGGTTCTGTTTTACCTAGACTAAGTCTACTTATGAGAACTTGAAAGTAGGTGGTAACTGTATTGAAATTAGCTAGGTGGTTATTAGGCAGCTTTGTTAAGACTTAAGATAAGTTAATTATGTTTTTACTATTGAAAAAGAAGACAATCTTGCTAGCTGTTGTAGGCAGCTTCATCTGGTTCCAAATGAGTCACTTTATATGTATATTATATATGCATTATTTGCGTATGTATCTTCTTTTCTCGTAATCATAATCCTGGACTTCTAACCATGTGCAATTTATGTATTCATGTGTATATAATTACTGAAAAAACGTTATGCAGCTCGTGCTATTTGCTAATGCAACCAAAGCTCTAGTTTTTAGTTTTTTTTTTTTTTTTTTTTTTGATAAAAAAAGAAAAACAAACTAGACGGAAGCCTCTACTCTAGTTGCTTGTCTGAATCGTAATCATAAAATTCTATTTTCTGCATTTGTGAATTGATGAGTCTTTAACCTTAACCTATTTGCTACTTGTAGATGGACAAAGCTGCATTACTTGCTGAAGTTATCCGCCAAGTCAAAGAACTGAAGAAGGATTCCCTAGAATCCAGCAAGGGTTTTCTCATTCCAATTGATGCCGATGAAGTAAAGGTTGAACACTATGACAGTGGGGTAGGAGATGGAACCATATCTGTGAGGGCATCCATCTGCTGTGAGTACCGCTCTGAGCTTCTCTCTGACCTAAAAGAAGCTCTTGATTCCCTTCACTTGAAAATGGTGAAGGCAGAAATGGCAACCTTGGGAAACCGAGTGCACAATGTATTTGTTTTGACAGGCTACAAAAAGGGAAACAACGATGCTGAGGCATACCAACTCCTTGCAAGTTCTGTCCACCATGCCCTGAGTTCTGTCCTTGATAAGGCCTCAATCTCGCCTGAATACTCTCCAAGAACAACGCTGCCAACTAAAAGACGAAGGACCTCTTACTGCGATACCTCGAGCTCATCCTCATGAGTGAGAGCAAGATTTGATGGTGGCGATGAAGATGTGCATATTGTGATCTAAAATGGGTTTCTGTATTTGTATCTTTAGACATGGATGTGTGGAAGATCAACTATTTGTGATATCTACATGTAGGCCTCATCATATGGCCCTTGGGCCCTAAGCCCGCCCGGCCCGGCCCTTCCATTAGGGCGGGCCGGCCCGACCCTTTTTTATTTAGGGTAGGGTATGGGTCACACAAATAAAGCCCGGCCCTACCCTACGGCCCGGCCCTAAAAGCCCGGCCCTAATCCGGCCCTAAAATTTATATTTTATTTTTGTTATTTTCTATTACATGTGTTATATGTATAAAACTATGGAAGTGTAGAAAATTATTTCAATCTGCCATATTAGGAAATTAGTCTTTTAAATTGAGCCATATTTTGAGAAGAAAAAAATAATTTTTTTTAAAGAATTAACCGTTAATTCGGCAAAAACGCCGCCGTTTTAATATAATCTTATGGGTATTTTAATATTTACCCATAATTACAGTTAACTAATTAACTGTAATAATTACAAAGCTATTATTTCAAATTGGACAATATATTCATGTAATACCAATTTTGAAATAAATCAAGTAATCAACATAACTAAAAATAATCAATTGGTCGAGTTGAAACCATTTTACCAATGTAATGTTAACTTCTTAATGAGCAAAATGGGGGACGAAATGGAATTTTTTAAAATGCACCGCTGGATGTTATTTTCATATGAATATATGTTAGTGGTAGAAATTTCAGCAATTTCCACCTTCGTTTGGACCTCGATCTACCCGGTCAACTCAATACCCTAAATAGAACATAAAACAAATATGCTCTTAACCGGTCCTTGGCAATTCACTTTTTTTCGATCTTTCAGCTCCCACACTCTCATGGGTAGGGGGTCTACTTATGGATGTCAAAATTCCGCAACGTTTGTCCGCGCATGGTGCCGCTCCCCTTAGGGAAGTTTGCTTGTGCAAAGCGTTGACCGCTCCGTTAGGTGTCTTATTCACGGCGGATCGGCCTAATTTCTTTACACAATACCTATCACTATTGTATAAACATATAAGAATTTTCCGATTGATCGATTTTCATTTCAAAATTTTTGGATCGCACATAATCTTTATATGCCTATTAATGTAGTATAACTAGTTTATTAGGCTTGTTACCCTCCATGAGCAAAATGGGGGACGAAATGGAATTTTTTAAAATGAACCGCTGGATGTTGTTTGAATATGAATATATGTTAGTGGTAGAAATTTCAACAATTTCCACATTCGGTTGGACCTCGATCTACCCAGTAAACTCAATACCCTAAATAGAACATAAAACAAATATGCTCTTAACCGGTCCTTGGCAATTCACTTTTTTCGATATTTCAGCTCCCACACTCTCATGAGTAGGGGGTCTACTTACGGATGTCAAAATTCTGCAACGTTTGTCAGCGCATGGTGCCGCTCCCCTTAGGGAAGTTTGCTTGTGCAAAGCGTTGACCGCTCCGTTAGGTGTCTTATTCACGGCGGATCGGCCTAATTTTTTTACACAATACCTATCAATGTTGTATAAACATATGAGAATTTTCAGATTGGTTGATTTCCATTTCAAAATTTTTGGATCGCACATAATCCTTATATGCCTATTAATGTAGTATAACTCGTTTATTAGGCTTGTTATCCTCCATGAGCAAAATGGGGGACGAAATGGAATTTTTTTTAAATGCACCGTTGGATGTCATCCGTATATGAATATATGGTAGTGGTAAAAATTTCAGTGACTTCCACCTTCGGTGTGTGTATTAAATATGTTCAATAAAAAACAATGAGTCTTTTATTACCAATATATACCATTAAGCCATATTTTGAGAAGAAAAAAATAATGTTTTTTTTTTGTTAAACAAAATAAGGCCCTTTTTTGGCCCATTTCGGCCCTATTTGAGGGCCGGCCCGACCCGGCCCTTTCGGCCCTAACGGATCGGGCTTTTCGGGCGGGTAATGGTTAGCATATTTAAGCCCTGGCCCGACCCTACCCGGCCCTAAATTTTGTTGACTTTGACTAGGCCCGGCCCGACCCGACCCTAAGCCCTAAAATTTAGGGTAGGGCCGGCCCTAGCCCGGCCCATGATGACCCCTATCTACATGTATACATTGTATAACAAAAACACTAATGAATAAAACCAAGGCAAGACAAAGCTGCTTTTATGTATATTGTGGTCTCGCATAGTATCGATATTCTCATCACTTAATAACCTTGACGACAATTAGTGTGTGGTTTTATAGGGTTTCATAGCGCTGGTACAGTGTTACATACGAGTTACGACCGAAAGTTCTCTTGAATTCATATGTCTCCCTCTATTTGCATGAAATCAAGCTATACAAAAGACTGAATTTCTCTCTGTTTCCATTATTTTTTCTACTGTTTCAGTCAGGATGGAAACATAGATTGATGAAGAGAAGCTTTATCCTTTGATTTTTTTTTTGTTAAACTGCACTAATACTTTTCTTATTTCTGTCAAATTTGCCATCAACCTTTTATACAATTTGGTCCAAATGTTCATGTACCTCACTTGTCATCAAACTTTCATCATATTCGTCTAAGTACTATATTTTTGTGATTTCACATCATCAATAAAAATATTTAAACTCCTAATCATATACAGCTGCTAAATTGAAGCTGGTTGATAGTTTGATAGTTTGATGAGTGAAGATGTACACCATATAGGAATTAGGCGTCAGGACTTGTCAAGACAGTTGCTTTGATTTAGGGTTGTATAGGAGTAGGGAGTTTATTTCTTGCATTTTCTTTTTGGATTTTACGGTTTGGGAGGCTCTGATTCTTCGGAGTTTAGTATTTTTAATAAGGGTTATTATCACAAATGGTACATGTCAGTTTTTAACGGAACATTAACGGAAGTTAGTGATAGGTATCATTTGAAATAAAATCGAAAAGTTCATGTACCGGTTGTGATCAAAATTGAAGTTCAGGTACCATCGATAACATAGAGGATAAGTTCAGATATCATTTGTGATAATTACCCTTTTAATAATTGAGCATTGATATTGATATGTAATATGAGAAGTTTTTGGATCTCTCATGTTTAACCAAATATAAAGGATTTATATCAAGGAATGTGTCTTCTGTTATCCTAAAAAAAAAAAAAGCACTTTTAAGCTTTTTACCTAAAAAAATACTTATAGTTATGGTCTCCCGTAGAGAAAAGGAGGGAAGCAAAACCGTAGAGAATCACTGAATTGGGTGTCTCAATTGTTAAAGGCTTTAACTTACTGGTGAGTAAAACAGTAAAAAGGTAAAAGTGGTACCCTTCTTCTTACTCTTCATCCTAACAAAACAAACAGCTTTCAGAAGAAGAAGAAGAGGGTTTGACAAATCATGGAGGCGAAGAATAGCGGCAAACCCATACTTCAATTCGCACCGTTTCAGAGCTCCGTCGACGAGGGTTTCTGGCACAGATTGTCTTCTTTGAAGCTCAACAAGTTTGGCATCGACGACTCTCCAATTCCCATCACTGGTTCGCGCGCTTTTCCCCTCTTTTCCTTTTCTCTCATAATCTCATTCAATCATCATAGAAACACCAAAGAACGAAACTTTAAGCCTAATTGGATCGTGGGTTCTCGAAAGTTCTAATCTTTTGTTGGGATTTTATAGCATTGTTAGCTAGTTGCCTGGTTCTACTGTTTTGGGTGCTCTTTGATTCTGTGCTTGAATTGTTATTACTTTAGAAAGAATCAGAAGAATTTGAATTTTTATGGGTGGAGAAGAATAGTAACTATTGAAGAAAAGTATATGTTAAGTTGGGTTCGATTGGGTTTGAGTTCTGATCAGTTGAACATTCAAGTTTTAATTCAGAGATGAATGCTATAATCTGAGATGTGGAGTGATTCTATTGCAGGCTTCTATGCGCCGTGCTCACATTCTCAGGTGTCAAATCATTTGACTCTTCTAGCTGAGTCTTTGCCTTCGGATTCGAATGAAGAATCGAGTGAACCAGGAGTGATTCGGGGAAATAGGAATAGATGCTCCGTTCCCGGTGTTCTTTACAACACCAATACGGTAGAAGGCTTTCGTGCACTTGACAAACAGGAGTTGATTAAAGCAGAAGCGAAAAAGGTATCCGAGTCAGTACATAATACAGCATTGTAGTGTTCAGTTGAATTATGGTGTAGAGACATGATTCTGGTTTGGTCAAACTGATAGAGAATGCAGACGTTGCATAATAATATATATGCTTCTTGTTTATAATCAGATTTGGGAGGACATTCAGAATGGAAAAGCTTTGGAGGATAGTTCTGTACTTTCCAGGTTCCTCCTTATCTCTTTTGCAGACCTTAAAAAATGGAGCTTTCATTACTGGTTTGCCTTCCCTGCTCTGGTGCTTGATCCTCCAGCAACATTGCTTGATTTGAAACCAGCTTCACAATTTTTTAGTGTGAAGGAGGTATGTAGGACATGTTTATTACTGCACCACACTAGTAAGCTAGTTATTACTTATCTAATCAAGACCATGGTTATTTTTTTTAGGCAGAATCTGTCTCAGCAGTATTAAATGACTGGCGCGACTCAAGCTTAACTACAGGTATGTCCGTATATACTATACTATATATATAAATATGTACGCAGTATTTATGTATGTCTCTTTTGCTCTTCTATTGTAGTCTTCATAAATATCTTTCTTGTGGATACCTATATACTTTGCAGTGGATATATGGTTTCTAAAGTATAGTTTACTTGTGGATAATAGTACTTTCTAACCTAAGGCATCTGATTCAGATGTGCCGTTCTTTTTGGTTGTAATTGATCCAAATTCGCGTGCTACCATTAAGCATCTAAAGGATTGGGAAACTTGTCAAAGAGCTACTGATCACAAGGTCTGTCTGCTTAGTTCTTGATTTTGAACTGTAGCTATAATTTAGGTGATAGGAAACTGGAATTTATTTTTTATATTTGGAACTTTGTTCGACTTAAAGCTACTCTTCACATGTGATTGGCAGTTGCTATTCGGTTTTTACGACCCATGCCATCTTCCAAAGAATCCTGGTTGGCCGCTTCGGAACTTGCTTGCACTTATTTGCTCAAGATGGGATCTCAAGTCTGTTCGCTTTCTATGCTATAGAGAGACTCGTGGTTTCGCAGATCTAGGATTGTCCCTTGTTGGTGAAGCCCAGGTTACAGTTCCCCAAGGTAGAAGTGCAGAAATTGGGTAACATCTCCTTTTCTGATCAAGTTCCGCTTTCTACTACAGTTTGAATGTGCGCAAGCACAAAGGTTAACTTAGATTTTTTCCTTTTATCTGTTTAGGATGGGGAGATCTTCATAATACACCCAATGCAGTGGGGTGGGAACTTAACAAAGGGAAAAAAATACCCAGGTGTATTAGCCTTGCTAAATCTATGGATCCAACTAGGTATGTTGTCTGGATTGTCTTTCTGTTGTCCATAGTGTTATTCCATTGTTATCTTAGTGTCTTCTGACATTTTTACAGGTTGGCCGTATCTGCTGCAGATTTGAATTTGAAACTAATGAGATGGCGTGCTTTACCTTCTCTGAAGTTAAATACCTTGTCCTCTCTCAAGTGTCTCCTCCTTGGAGCAGGTACACTTGGATGCCAGGTTGCTCGCATGCTTATGGTGAGTGCTCAATAAGTTGCAACTTACAAATAAATTTCTGGATTCTGTATTAGATGATTAAATGTTATGTATCTCACAGGCTTGGGGCGTTCGGAAAATTACGTTGGTTGACAATGGCAGAGTGGCTATGTCTAATCCCTTGAGGCAATCCCTGTATACATTAGATGACTGTCTAAATGGTGGTGAATTTAAAGCAGTAGCAGCAGTTAACAGTCTTAAGAAAATATTTCCCGCTGTGGTAATTATCTGATCTCTGTCCTTTAAACACACTACTTAAACCAATATATTGTTGCCTTTCTTATATTATCCCTGCATCCTTTGATCTTTTATCAGGAAGCAGAGGGTGTTGTCATGGCTATACCAATGCCTGGACATCCCGTTCCTAGTCAAGAAGAGCAGAGTGTGCTTGATGATTGTAGGCGCCTACATGATTTAATTGATTCTCATGATGCAGTTTTCTTGTTAACTGATACAAGAGAAAGTCGGTGGCTTCCGTCTCTTCTTTGTGCCAATACTAACAAGGTTTGTAGGCTTGATCCTTTAAAAGCTTTCACCTTGGTATAGTTAGGTACGGTGTTCTCACATCTTGATCAACAGGATCTATTTCTGTGGTTCTGTAACAATGGACATGTGGATTAGTTTACGAATCGACATGTATCTTATCTTTCACGTTATAATTATCATTTGTGTGCTTGCAGATTACTATAACTGCAGCTCTTGGGTTTGATAGCTTTTTAGTTATGCGCCATGGAGCAGGTCCATGCAGCTCTAGCCATGACTCAAAATCTGAAGCTGCAAATGCTTTATCCACTGATCTGAACAGCCTTGCACTGACTGATAGAAATGGAGGGCACAGATTGGGTTGCTACTTCTGCAATGATGTGGTTGCACCTATTGATGTAATTTTCAGATTCAGTAAATATGATATATTACAGCCATATTGATGTATGTGTCTAGTACAGCCATAAGCCTTTTGTTCTGTGTGCAGTCAACTGCCAACCGCACCTTGGACCAGCAATGCACTGTTACACGCCCAGGCCTCGCTCCTATTGCCTCAGCTCTTGCAGTTGAGCTCTTAGTTGGGATCCTACATCACCCTGATGGGTAAGTCCTTGAAACTAAGCATAAAGGATCTGATTACTTATTAGTTTGTTCAAGTTTTGCAAAGCTTTTTGTCGTCATAGTTAAGAATTAAGATCTATAAGAATTGCTTTCTGGTCTTTCTCAATGGTTCACCTGGAATTCTTGTGTTAAACTGCATGTGTTCAGGATATTTGCCGAAGGTGAAATTGCAAACTCTAGTAATAATGGAAGCAGTGAGCAACCTCTTGGTATTTTACCCCATCAAATCCGGGGTTCCCTTGGACAGTTTTCGCAGATGACACTTGTGGGCCACTCCTCAGACAGTTGCACGGCTTGCTGCAGCATTGTAAGTTTTACGTTAAATCATCTATTTATATGAAAACTTATATTGTGTTTATATTTAGTAATTGGTGCAAATACAAATTGCAATTACAACCATTGCATGATTCGACAAAACTTGTAGTTTTCAGTGTTTGTACCTGGTAGCAGTCTAGCAGGCATCTCATTCTATGACTGTAAGTCAATAAAACTAGGGAACTGCATCTAGAATATGTTTTCTAGGTATTGAGTATTTGAGTTGGGCAAGAATGAGATTAGGATATCTTTATGTAAGGCAGCAATGCCTGAGCAACATTTTTGGGATGCTGTTGATGGCCCCTGATAATAAATGTTTTTACCCAGGACATATTTAGAAGAAAACTTCGTTGGCCTGAAAAAAAGGAAAAATTCTTTGTTCTTTATTGGTTCCGTGAGGAGCATGCTCGTATTTGTAACTGTAATTTCCAATTATTTCTGAAAAATGAATCACTTCAGGTGGTGTCTGAATATCGAAAAAGGGGAACGGAATTTATACTACAAGCAATCAACCATCCCACCTATCTGGAGGACGTGACTGGACTAACAGAGTTGATGAAAACAGCTCATGCATTTCAAATGGATTGGGATGATGGGACTGATAATGATGATGATGATTGTGTTGAAATTTAATGTTCTTTCCTGTTGTTTAGACTTTAGAGGGGGCTCAAAATCATTTACACTATGCGTAACCCGTTCACATTGTACAGAAGCCTAGGAATTACTGGTCTCTTTATATTATTTTTAACAGGATCAATTGTTAATTGTAAACCATACTGCTCTTTTGAAAGTATATACTCATTTCTAAACCCTACAGTACAGCTCTTTAGAAGTATATTGCTGTTTCTGACTATTCTTAAGCTACAAGAGTATTGTTCACCCCTAAAGACTTCGAGAAAACACAGTGAAACACACTATCAGATTTGGGTTTATTTGTCAGCGAAGATCAAACACAGATGGAAAGGAGAGTCGTAATAAATTTTGTTCCTGCTCATGGAAAGACGACTTACAAAGAAAGAAATTGTCAACTTATAAAGTGTGGGTTGTGACCTGAGAATTCTAGGCACATACCAAAGCATTATAAGTTGGCAGCCTAAAAGATTTGGCCAAGCTAGCTTCTCGATCTGGTCCTTCCCATTGACATTACATGTCAATTTGAATGGTGCGGCGACCATGAACTTATAACTCTTCAACTAGCTTATCATCTTGCCCTTGAAGCACATGGTTCCGTGCCGCAACCACCGACTCAAACCTTAAAATGCCAAAACTTCCCATCCAGAACTTGAAACGAACCTTCAAATTTAGCTCCAAAAGCAGAAAAAGCAACAGTACTTCTCAAAGAAAAAGCTTAAAGTACTCTTGCCACTTTTAAAGTCTACATAGCAAGACAACCAAGACTAGCATACAATTGAGTAGTCATTGGCTCTGATTTGCTCTTACTGTCTCACTTAGTCTCATGAACCATCATTAACAGAAATGTGGTTAACACTTGAGACTTGTTGGTGATGATCATATCCTTGCAGGTAGTGCATCTGTTGTTGGTTCTGCAAATTGACCTCAGTATACATGTGTTTCCACCAGAGCTAATACGTTAGTGGACTCCCCATTTTGGGGTTTAGGGTCAGTTTATCCCACATGCAGAAAGTTATTGTGTATATCCTATGCGTCAAGTTACTCGCTAGGATATTAATAATTGTCGTGATGCAAACAAAATCAATGGTAACAAGAATTTCGGGGCTTATTTTTTTTATAACATAAGGATTAAGAATTCAGAACTCTGATTTAAATACTTAATGTTTCATCTTATCAAACATTAGTATGGAACGATATTTTGGTAGAATGATGCATTAATTATCAATGTATTATGTTATTAAGACAATTCAATTATATGACAACAATGATATGTGAATTGATCACCTTGAACTGTTACATGATAAGCTAAGAAAATGAAACTGTTACATGATAGGCTGAGAAAATGAAATATTAATGCCCATCAATTATGTCCTTTGATAGTTTGATGGATTCGCCTCTACTAGCTTTGCAATAAGAAAGGCTTGAATACTAATTTTTTTTGAACCAAACCCCAAGTCGGGTATCCATAGGTATATTCATCTAAAGCCAGAATAGGCTGTTACATACCCTTCCGCTGTCATTTAAGGACATAGATAGACAAGAAGGTAGTGGTAGTACCCACAGTGGTACATAGAAATAGACATACTCATTAGATATTCATGTGCGGAGATATAGCGGAGATCCTCCTTTGGTACTACTCCAGAGGCGCTAGAGATATATAAAGTGCACATAACGTGCACTAGCTCCCTAATACAAGGAATTATTGTAATTAAACTAACTAAAAACATAGAGATGGGCCTAGGGCAAAAAAAACCCTAGCCTAAAATTCTGCAGCCCAAGTAGCCCAGGAAAGAAGGCCCACTCAAGGCCCAACAGGCTTGGCTTGGCCCAATCTCCGGCCACCCCCTCCAGACCACCAACTTCCAGCGTAGCCCAACCCCATTGCCTGCTCCGTCATGTTCCCGCCGCCCCGAGTCCGCCACCGTTCGCCACGCCTGAAAAACCGACGGACACGCCGCCACAAGAAATACAACAAAACAACCACCGCCACAAGCTGCGTCATGCCCAGTGTTTGCTCTGTCATATCCCCACCGACTCGAGTCCGCCACAGTTCGCCGCTCCTGCAAACCCGACGAACCACGCCGCCACAAGAAACACGACGAAACCAGCGCCTCCACGAGCTGCAGCACCACAAATCCGTCTCAATTTCATCGAACCCGATCGACGCCGCCACAGATCGCGCCATCAATCCAAGCCTCCAACAACACGAGATCGTCCACCTCCCAGAGATCTCCTGCCAGAAACTCAAACCCGACCCTCACCTGCCAGAACACATGAGCAACCCAATCAAAGGACTACCGGAACCCTAAAATTCAGTCCCCCTCCGGCAACAAAACCACGTGACATCGGCGAGGCCAAGGCCAGCCGAGGTGCCAGGGCCGCCGCCGGACGAGAAGTTTGCACCTTGGTTGCTGGCGAGCTAGGGTTTTTAGTCGATTATTGGTATTGAATGATGAGAATTAGGCTTGAATACTAATGTAACAACTCGAATTGTGTTTATATTATTTTTTGGGATCTTGACCCAAAGCACAGAATCCGGCGACCGGAGACCGAAATCCGACAGCCGGTGACCGGAATCCGGCGGCCGATGACCGGGCTCCGGCGAAGTCCCTTATGGTTTCTCTCTCTTCAATTTTCTCTCTCTCTCTCTCTAAGTAACAAAGGTGAGGGTAAAATGGTATTTAAAAAAAAAAAAAAATCTTAATGGGGTATTAGGGAAGACTTCCTTAGAATGTTTTGGGTAAGAGGGAATTAAAAAAACTTAATGGGGTAAGTGGGAAAAAAATCTCTAGAAATGAGATAAATTGACAAAAACCCTTATTTTTTCGAACGTAACATTGTGATATAAGGTTAAGAATGAGAAATGTTTTAAATTTAAATTTGGTATTTCTAAATTGTGCATCATATAGACTAAATTTTTTTTCATATTGAAGGTCGTGGGCATGACACATGGCAACACAGTGGAACTTTACCACTTGGCAAATATCATAAATGCCTTTGTAAGGTAAGGACTTTGAGGCTAAAAGGAAGGATTATGGAACACATCATATAAGCACCCACTAACTTCTTGGCACTTTTGGCTCAAACACCACCCCTCGTGGGTTTAAGTGTTTAACTATATATGAAGCTATGCGCTTGGCTCTTGCACGTGGGAGAAATTCAGTAGGTGTGTTTTAGGACCTCAACGATCAATGGATGGATAAATTGTTAATGGAATTCTACGTCATGAACTCATGATCATATATATCTAATATGTGTATGTGATATGCATGGCCTCTTAATGGGACTCCACCAAGCATTTTGAATAAAATGGAGTCAATAATGGTGATCAATATTGTGTCAAATACTCTAAGTGGTGCACTAACTTCTATGGTTCCAAGTACATTCCTAACCAACACCAAACAAGTTGGAAAAACCAATTTGTTGATAAGTAAGCAAAGAAGATAGGGATCAATGCATATGAAACTCGGAACTTTAATAGACTTCTTACCATATGAGTTTTGATGCGACATTGGAGAACTACTGGACCATAAAGGTTAACAAATGTGTCAACATTGTATTACAAACAGATCACTGCAATTGAGGAGGTGTTTGTCCGAAAAAGCACTATAAAAAGCCAGAACCTATTGAATCAGTGAGAAAAGCGCAAAGAGGTCTAGACAGTGTGCAAGTGAAACAAGCCGATTAACGAACTTCCTCTTATATAATAAAATATATATTCCATTTCAAAAAAAAATAAAAAATATATTTTAAAATTCACTGCTCTCCCATAATTTTCTATTATTTAATTATAGGTCCAAGTCTCCAACGTACCCCTTTACCATTATTCTAGATAATTAAAGTTACTTTTGTATTGGCTTACATCATGCTATATATCATGGTGAAATCTGTTTTGATATTCTGCGAGGAAAATAGAGGAAGAATGGAAGGCCTCTGCATCTTTAATATTAAAATTTGGTGGCCGTTATTTGGCCAAGCTAGCTAGTCGTGCCATTGGAGGACTTGACTCATCCATTTTAGACGTGCTGTATTAAACAAAGAGTTAGCCACTTTCTCCCCGATTTTGGACGGCTATAGGTTTTTTCCCCAGTTCATGATAACTGATGTGGGAAATAACCTAACTATTATATAGAATATACACCTTGATTTGCAAGAAGATTATGCAGACAGCTGCAACTGAAGACCTTGATTTGGTCTATTGAAGATCTTTGGCAATGTTGCACCTGCAGCTAAATTGGGCAGACGCAATAGTGCCTAATTCATTGTTTCAACTTCCAAGGACAGAATCCAGTTTGAAAAATCAATGTGCCATAGTAACAGGAGACTTGTGTGATACTTGGTCTCTGTTCTTTGTGTATATATGTGAATGCAGTCTGTTACAATATGCACATATTGATCAAGTACTTGATTCATAATTTTTTTTTTTAAGTGAGATGTGAATGTCGTGATTAATTTGGTTTGCTTGACAATTACTTATCTTAATGACTTAATTTATTTGCGATTATTTATCAAACACTCAAAACATACATATATTAATAGTGTTCATGACAATTTCATATTTTTATTTACCAAAAATGAGACGAAGATACTAGCATATACTAGCTAGTTTTGGTGCCTAATTACATTTTTCTTCTTCTTTATAGCTATTTATTGATCAAACACTCTGTCCTCAACATTTTTCACGGCCACTTAGGCTCTTAATCTGTTTTAGAATATCTTTTAGATATTTTAAGCTTCACTCTTTATTCATTGAACAAAAAAAGAAGAAGAAGTTAATCAGCAAATGAAACCCAGCATGTGAGAAAATCGCAACTAGTACACTGATAATAAGATTAAAAAAAAAACATAAAATTAAACAAAGGAGACTAGATCTCTGGATCAAATTTGCAGCAAAGCCATTAATTCCGTGCATACCTGCCACCTGTATAACCATGATTTCGAAACTGCAGCAAAATCAGTGCAGGTGCTCTCTGTCCCTGTTTCCCACATGCCATAATTGAAGCTCACATCTCAGAACAAACCCTAGATTAATTAAACTGCATAATTCAAATTAAATTAATTCCTAACACGGTATGCATGACGCTCCCAGAAACTATGGCATAACAGTCAACAATAGTCTAAGCCGTCCGATTTTCATCACATCCAGGCAACTTCCCCATAATGGAGTTGGTGTTGAAGGCATTCTCGTAAATTCGAGAGAAAAAACACTAGCTCTATATCTAGTATATGCGTGTTGTGTAACGGAATTTGCGTGGCCTACTATTAACGGTACCACATAAGCACCGATATATATTCTTTTTATTTTACTACCTTAGAAAACATATATGAATTTTTGTCCTCAAAATGTTTCGATATTATTAGCAATAGTGTTTATTTGTAATAGCTTCATTTATTTTATTTTCTTTCATATCCTCAATTTGTATCGAGACACAAAATCCGAGAACTACATATTAATGTTAGAAGATCATAAACCTGTCATTTAAATATCGGGCACGGTCTGTAACAATGTGCTGTGAGTTCCAATAGTACTGAGCACTGTTCCCTCCTGCATGTGCTGTGTGCTCCCCTCTGTTTTTGATCACCCTCCATAAAAGTCGTTCTTCCTTCTTCTTTGTCCCACCAGCTCTCTAAAAAGTCAGAGTTGCAAAGAAAGCTATATAAAGAAACAAAAGCCCTACACAGTCTCTCAATCCCTTTCTCTAATTTTTTTTTCTTTGCCTAAATTGTCTCAAGCTCACCAAACATGTCTGACTCTACTGCATCGT
This sequence comes from Rosa rugosa, assembly GCF_958449725.1. Taxonomy (NCBI): domain Eukaryota; kingdom Viridiplantae; phylum Streptophyta; class Magnoliopsida; order Rosales; family Rosaceae; genus Rosa; species Rosa rugosa. Next base: position 66,566,463 of record NC_084821.1, on the reverse strand, counting down.
CTTCTTCTTCTCCTATATGGCTATATTCATATATAAAGCTTCGCTTTTTCAATCGCATCCGGAGGTTCCTGCGCTCCAAGAATAGTAACCGGAAGAGGAACACGACGTCGTCTGATCCTCACCTCTTAGATACGTCGAGCTTGAGACCGGTCAAGGTTATGGTGAAGGAGAGCAGTAGTGATCATGAGGATGATGGGTTGGGGTTGCAGAGGGCGGTGAAGAAGCTTCACTTTGGGAGCTGGGAAGAGAAGGAGTTGGCGGCTGAGGAGATTGGGACGTTGGCTAAGGATGACGTCAAGGTGAGGAAATTGGTAGGTGGACTCGGGATTATACCAGTGTTGGTGTCCATGGCGGCGTCGGAGGTGGTTGATCGCCGGCGAGTGGCCGTTTTCGCCTTGGTTCAGCTTGCCAATGGAACTTACACGTAAGTTTCAACCCCTTAATTTTCTTACATTATTTCACTCTAAAATTATGATTTGTTTATCAAATAAAGTGTCAATGTTAAAGTTAGAAAGAGATGAATTTCATAGCACAAAACTACAAACTCATCGTTGAATCTGGATTAAATTAGAGATTGACATTGTAAAGAATTAGAAAGTAGTGACTATTAGCTAGATTACACTTATTGAATGGCCATTAGAACTCAAGCTGTGTTAAACTAATTTAGTTTAATGAGGAAAAATTTGACTTGTAGAATTAAGTGATTCTTCTTTGTAGGGTAATTTAGATTTTAGAATATACATGTATTAGGAAAGATGGGGACATGCATATGTATACAGTCAATCAAAGAAAAATTAACAATCACTTATATTTACATTTGAATCTTTACCAAGTCAAGTGATCAAGCCATTGATAGAAAAAAGGTGTATAGCTAAAAAGGTTTGGCATTTTTAAGAAGTGGGGACAATGGGATAGGGTTTTTAGTCCATTAGCGAACAGAGGCAAGAATATATTCACTTATTTATCATCTAGTAGTTGGACTTTGGAGGAAATGAATCATTAAGAATGGGGCATATTTGAATGGTTGCTATCCTTCAAATCATCTTGAGTACTAGTGTACCGCCCTAGGCCTTAGCTTATTGCTTACCATATTTTTCATACGCAGCCTACCATGGAATCAACTGCCCAACTTGAGATATCATCGGTACGATCATTTGATCTAGCGGTAATAATCTCTTTTTAAATTAAAGGTTATGAATTGGACTTACAGATAAATTTTGTTGTAAATAAAAAAGAAAAAAAAAGGTTGAGTTATTATCTATGAAGTATCAATTCTCTGGAAGTTGGGAAAATTTGAGGTTCTGCTTCAATTTTTTCACTTCCTTTTGTCTTTCTTTCTAGCTTTTGGGGTAAGGTTTATGTCCCCCCTTCTTTAGGTTGTATTTTCTTTTTATGTTATTAATAAAATAAAAATAGGGGGACGGGCGGTGGGTTCCCAGAGTGTGGCAAACCCCTCTCCTTCTGGATAGAGGGTGAGACTTGTTCCCTACATCGTTTGCCTCCGAGGAGCTAGTATCGCCTAATCCCTTATTCATTAAAAAAAAAAAATAGTATCATAGATCAATGCAACATACTAGTTGTTAATTGTTAGATTAATAGGCATTTTCCTTTAGACTATAGATTGTTCTTCATCGTTAAATTTGATCAATATATCGTAGTAACGATAAACAGTTTAGAATACAAATCAATTGTAGTTGCCACATGCTTCTTGAATTATGAGAAGGCCGCTGCTTGCGGTGACTGTCGACTGACCACAAAGTTTCAGAGTGGTTGGAAGAGTTGGAGAGGAAGCAGTGTAATCAAAACGACAAGACCTAATAGTTTTTCAAATGCCTTGTATGATATAGTTGTAGTTGTTCAGATTCCATTTGATTTTTGCAAAATAAAAAACCCCATTTTGTTGACCTTCACATCACTACAGACAGATCTAAATCTTCGAATCTCATTGACTTCATAACTCCACCAGAAGCCCACTTATTCATTTGGACACATTTCAGAACCATTATTTGACTCGAACGTTGTACTTATTCGTATTGTCAACCTCAAGCTAGACAAAAGCTGAGACATGTATTTTGTTCTTCTATGTCTAACTTTCTCTTTAATATTTCAGGAACAAGGCTCTCATGGTTGAGGCAGGAATCTTCTCCAAACTACCAAAAGACATCAACATTCTCGATGAGCCAACAAGGCATCAATTTGCAGAACTGCTCATGTTGTTATCTTCACTTGCAAATACCCCATTTCCTCTGCCCTCATCGGAAATTGTCCCGTTTCTAGTTGGCATTCTAGAGTCAGATTCGAGCAATGTCGAAACCAAACAGTCATGTTTGGGTACACTTCACAACCTATCCACCATGTTGGACAATGCAGGAGATTTAGTCTCCAATGGGGTAGTGGACACACTCTTGAAATTGTCTTCCGATAAAGAAATCTCCGAGAAAGCTCTTGCAACATTGGGGAACTTGGTTGTGACCTTAATGGGGAAGAAGGCAATGGAAAATAGTCCTCTGGTCCCAGAGAGTTTGATAGAAATTTTGACATGGGATGAAAAATCCAAATGCCAGGAACTTTCAAGCTACATTCTAATGATTTTAGCTCATCAAAGCTCAGACCAAAGAGCGAAAATGGCCAAGTCTGGAATTGTGCCTGTACTTCTTGAAGTGGCATTATTGGGTAGCTCTCTAGCTCAGAAAAGAGCGCTAAAACTGTTGCAGTGGTTCAAGGACGAAAGGCAAGCGAAAATGGGCCCCCATTCCGGGCCTCAGACTGCAAGGTTCGCATTCGGTTCACCTGTGAATCCACTGGAGGCTCAACAAGGGAAGAAGATGATGAAGAATTTGGTGAAACAGAGTTTACATAAGAATATGGAGATGATAACGCGGCGGGCGAGTGCTTCTGGAGACTCTTCTAAGATTAAGGCTTTGATTATTAGCACAAGCTCTAAGAGTTTGCCTTACTAAGTGAAGATATACAGAGTTTTAGTCGACATACTCCCTCATATTTCAGAGATTAGCATGCATAGAGAACTTGAGAAGTGCTATTGGTTATAAAAAGCATGTGATGGTCTCTCTATGAATTGAATTCCTTGAAAGAGAAAATTGCATGTCTTGTGCATGTACCTTGTGACAATTGTACATCGTGTGAAGAAGAGGACAAATTTTCTCCAGATGGATAACAATAATCCCTTGCTTGGGATATAAGGATTATAGTGACAAAAATTCTTTGCATTGCTTTGTTGAGTTGTTCAATCTCTCAGTGTCTGATAGATGATAACGTACTTCTATTGAATATATTTACTCCTCATGTTCTGTATATAGAGGAACCCCCGTTCACTCAAGAAAACAGGACTGTTTTTCCGATATATAGAGGGATATGACAGTATGTTCTGTGCGTTCCTTTTTATAATTTTTGTATGGAGTGTGAAGAAAATGACGATAATATATTATTCCCCTATTTAGATATTTTTCTGATTTTGATTTTGTAAAGTTTCCTACTTGGTTTAGGTTTTGAAAGAATCTTAGGATTTGTGGCTTTCCTTTATGTTTTAGGATTTTTAGCTTTCCTTCATGTTTTAGGATTTGGCTTTCCTTTAGGTTTTAGGACTCTTGGCTTTCCTTTTTTAGTTTAAGGGATGCTGCTCTATTATAAATTAGCACGTCTCCTCATTCTTCGAAGTAGTCCAAAAAACCAATTGCTTATACCCGCTCGCTCTGTTCTTAATTTCTTTTTTACCAGAAAACCCCCAAATTTCTCCGGCAGCGGAACCCTAATCCGTCGTTCTTGGCTCGATCTACTCTTTCAATTGGCCGTATTCTCATCAATTGACGACGATCTCAAATCGCGCAGAACAACCGAACAAAGAAGATCACCACCGTCGATTCTCTCCTTCAACTACTTAATATGGTTCCAGAGTATCATCACCACCCCTACGACCCTGCTGGTCCTCATGCTCCTCCTCATGTCGATGGCTTTGGTGCAATAAGAAACAGAAAGCAGACCCAGAAAACGACAGTTGATTACACTACCTCTGTCGTGCGATACACACAGACTCGAAAGCGGCAGCGTGATGCAAGGGATACAACAGTGTTGCAACCTACACCAGCAGCATCAATCAATTCGTTGCCGCCGGTTGCGTATTCAGATAACCCATCTAGGAGCTTTGCTGCAAAGTTTGTGCATGCTTGTACAAATTACAGAGCCCGTGCTTCTCCGATTAATCGGGTTTTGTGGACACCTTCCGGGAGGCGTCTCATTACAGGGTCGCAAAATGGGGAGTTCACTCTTTGGGATGGTCAGTCATTTAACTATGAATTGAGTTTTCTGGCTCATGATCAAGCAGTCAGGTCTATGGCGTGGAGTTATGATGGTGAGAATTGGATTTCTGGTGATGATGGGGGATCAATAAAGTATTGGACGAGTAACATGAACAATGTGCTAGTCAATGAATCTGCTCACCGAGAATCGGTTCGGGACTTGAGCTTTTGTAGGACTAATTTGAAGTTCTGTTCATGTTCGGATGATACTTATGTGAAAATCTGGGATTATGAACGGTGCCAAGAAGTGCACAGATTGACTGGCCATGGTTGGAATGTGAAGAGTGTTGACTGGCACCCTACAAAGTCTCTAATAGCTTCAGGTGGGAAAGACAGTGTTGTCAAACTGTGGGATGCTAGGACAGGGAGAGAGCTCTGTTCATTTCATGATCACAAAAATTGGGTGCATTCTGTTAAGTGGAACCGAAATGGTAACTGTCTGCTGACTGCTTCTAAGGACCAAGTCATTAAGCTTTACGACATGAGGGCTATGAAGGAGCTTGAATCATTCCGCGGGCATCGGAATGAAGTGACTGCTCTAGCTTGGCATCCTTTTCATGAAGAATATTTTGTCAGTGGGAGTAGTGATGGATCCATTTTCCATTGGCTTGTTGGGCATGAAACTCCCCAGGTTGAAGTTCCTAATGCACACAGTAACAATCACAATAACAGTGTGTGGGATCTCCAATGGCATCCAATTGGTCATATGCTTTGCAGTGGTAGCAATGATCGCACAACAAAGTTTTGGTGCAGAAATAGGCCAGGAGATAAATGTAACATCAGTCAGAATCAAAGTATTGGTGATCGAAGTTCTGCTTTTGCTGGTCACATGACTGGTAATTTTCCATTTCCATTACATGAAGGACAACCAACAATTGCTACTGGAAACCAAGGAACCAATATTATTCCAGGTGTTGGATTTGCAATTTAAACAAACCAAAAAAATTTTCAGACCAAAAAAAAACAAACTGTTGAAGAACAAACATAAATTGACACAGAGAGAGAGAGAGTTTAGAGGCAGAGATTTGATGTTGTAATGTGTGTATTATTCTCCTCACATAAGAGGGTATTTATAGGAATACAAAGCTAGTGTGAATGCTCTAAGAGAAACTCAAAATGATAACTAAGCTCATCATCAAACAACAGCTCATGGCTGCTTCAATGATGATTTATGCCATGCTTGTTATCTCTTTACAAGCTTTATGCTACACAAGTCTTCATACCTATATTTATACACTCAAGTACCTATTTGTACATGATATAGCCATCATACATTTATACATTATACTACAACACTCCCCCTTGGATATTTCATGTAAATAGTATTGTCTATGCGTTTCAAAGTTGCTTCGTTAAAAACCTTGCCAAGTAATAAAACCCTGTGGGAAAAAACAACCTTGGTCGAAGGAGAAAAAGAGAACAATACGCGTTGAGTGTGGAGTATGTTTTCTGGATACTCCCCCCCTTGTGCCGTTTAAACTCGGCGGTGATGTTTCATCCGTTGCCTCGTTAAAACCTTACTCGAGTGTAAAACCCTGTGGGATAAAAACAAGCTCGAGGAGGAAAAAGAGTACAACATGTCCTTCACTCTTCTAGATTGACCATGTAGACATCATAACTCCCCCTGATGTCGATATTCCCCCCTTGATTGCTACAATTGTGGGAGTTCGATCGGATAACCTTCTCAATCCGATGCTCTTCACATGTTTCTCGAAGGTGGATTTAGGTAACGACTTAGTAAATAAGTCCGCTACATTATCCTCTGATCGGATTTGGTTCACTTCAATCTTCAGAAGCTTTTGTTGTTGCTGATTGTAAAAGAGCTTAGGCGATATATGCTTGGTGTTGTCGCCCTTGATGAAACCTAACTTCATTTGTTCAATACAAGCTGCATTATCCTCATAAATGCATGTAGGTTTATCTGTGGTAAACTTCAAACCACAACTTCCTCAGATATGTCTTATTACAGACCGTAGCCATATGCATTCTCGCACAGCTTCATGTAGAGCAATAATTTTTGCATGATTTGAGGAAGTAGCAACAAGGGTCTGTTTTGTAGATCTCCAAGATATCGCGGTGTTTCCCATGGTAAAGACGTAACCTGTTTGGGAGCAACCTTTGTGAGGGTCAGAGAGATACCCTGTATCAGCAAAACCCATCAAAACATCATTTTTATTTTGATGGAAGGGAGGAGGAGAACGTTGGCCATCATGGACGGTGTCACCAACGTCTTCTTTACGGAAGGTGGCTTTTTGCCTTATGGGGTCCGATCCCATACTTCCGTCTTTTCTTTTATCTTGGTAGGGATAAAACAAGCCCATATCAATCGTACCTCTTAAGTATCGAAAAATTGTCTTTATACCAATCCAATGGCGGCGTGTTGGCGCAGAACTATGTCGGGCTAACAAGTTCACTGCGAATGAGATATCCGGTCTTGTGCATTGAGCTAAATACAATAGTGCGCCTATTGCACCTAGATAGGATATTTCAGCCTCTAATAAATCCTCGTCCTCATCCTTTGGACGAAACGAATCTTTTCTGGGCTCAAGACTACGGCCGATCATGGGAGTACTCACAGGCTTTGCTTTATCCTCATTAAAGCGCCTTAGTAATTTTTGAGTATACGTTGACTGATGGATCATAATCCCATCACTACGGTGCTCGAGTTCTATTCCGAGACAAAACCGTGTTTTCCCAAGATCTTTCATCTCAAATTCGGATTTCAAATATTTAGCAGTTTCCTTTAACTCATCTAGAGTTCCAATTAGGTTCATGTCATCGACATAAACTGCTATAATTGCAAATCCGGAACTTGTCCTTTTAATGAACACGCATGGGCATATTTCATTGTTAATATATCCTTTCCCAATCAAGTAGTCACTTAGACGGTTATACCACATCCGTCCGGATTGTTTCAATCCATATAGTGAGCGTTTTAATCTTATTGAAAACGCGCTCCGTGGTTTAGAGCCACTTGATTTGGGTAACTGAAGTCCATCTGGAACCTTCATATATATCTCTGAATCTAGATCCCCATAGAGATATGCTGTAACCACATCCATAAGCTGCATGTCAAGCTTTTCGGAAACTACCAAGCTGACAAGGTAGCGGAATGTTATAACGTCCATTACGGGAGAATATGTCTCCTCGTAGTCGATTCCAGGGCGTTGTGAGAAACCTTGTGCCACAAGGCGGGCTTTATATCTAACAACCTCATTTTTCTCATTACGCTTTCTAACAAAGACCCATTTATGGCCAACAGGCTTTATATTTGGGGGTGTCAGCGTTATAGGCCCAAATACCTGTCTTTTTGTTAGTGAATCCAATTAAGTCTGGATCGCATTTTTCCATTTAGGCCAATCTGCCCTTTGTTGACTTTCTTCAACGGAGCGAGGTTCGATATCATCGTTTTCTATAATTCCTTTTGCAATATGATATGCAAATGTATCATTAATAGCCATAGAATTTCTATCCATCATCACATGTATACTGTTGTAATTCATGGAGATCTCTCTATTCTCTGGAATTGGTTCTGTCATTGGAGCATCCCCCAATGATGTCTCTTGGACATAACCATAATCCGGAATATTCTCATGAGATGGATTATTTGTATCGATGATTAATGGATTATTTTGTGCCAAACTCGCTTTCTTTCTTGGGCGAGAATCCATCGAACCTATGGGCCTCCCGCGCTTCTTGGCAGGAGCCGTGGGCCTAGCCAATGCGTCACCTGTATAGGGGACGTTGGCGCCATTGGCATCATGTCCTCTGGTTTTAGGGACATCAATCCTTGCCGGCACATTTGCAGCAGGTATGTGTGATCTTGTCACTTTTGCAATATCAGAAAACGCATCAGGCATTGATTCTGCCACGTTCTGAAGATCGAGAATTCTCCGCACTTCAATTTCGGACTGTGCGGTTTTGGGATCAAGATGAGACAAAGTGGGGACATACCACGACAAATCCTGTTGTTCCGGTTGAACATTAGTGTTCATGTCTCCCCCTAACGACGGGAATACTGTCTCATCAAAGTGACAATCCGCAAATCTTGCGGTAAATAGATCACCCGTCAAGGGTTCTATGTAGCGGATAATGGTGGGAGAATCATAGCCAACATAAAGGGCTAATCGTCTTTGAGGACCCATTTTGGTGCACTGTGGCGGCGCAATGGGCACATAGACTGCACACCCGAATATGCGTAAATGTGAGACATCAGGCTCATACCCAGTCACCATCTGGGACGCAGAAAAGGGTTGGGTGACAGTGGGCCTCAGACGAATAAGCACAGCTGCGTGCAATATTGCATAACCCCAAGCAGAAATAGGGAGATTGGTGCGCATAACCAATGCTCTAGCAACCATTTGAAGTCTTTTAATGGCAGCTTCTGCGAGACCATTTTGGGCGTGTACATGTGGGACAGGATGTTCAACCTCGATCCCAATGGACATGCAATAATCATCAAAAGTCTTTGATGTAAACTCTCCAGCATTGTCAAGACGAATTGACTTAATAGGATGATCAGGGTGGTGAGCCCTTAATTTAATGATTTGTGCTAGGAGTTTAGCAAATGCAGCATTTCTTGTGGATAAGAGCATGACATGTGACCAACGTGTCGATGCATCAACCAACACCATAAAATATCTAAATGGTCCGCAAGTTGGTTGGATAGGTCCACAAATATCACCTTGTATTCTTTGCAAGAATGGTATATTGCCTTTAGTGTCCTTTGCATAGGATGGTCTCGATCCTACCTTTGCTAAAGAGCAGGCTTTGCAAAATGAATGATATACTTCAGAAGTAACTCTTTGGACCAATCTTTGGTTCGTACTTCTTTTCGTTTTGAAGAATGGATGTCCGTGAGAAGTTTTTAATATACGGAGCATCATATCACGACTTGGATGTCCCAAACGGTCGTGCCAAAGCCTGTATGTGTCAGAATCCCATAGATTGTCATTCATGACATGGTTGGATTCAATGACTCTAATAGTGGTTACATACAATCCACTAGAGCGACACATAAGTTTTTCTAATACTCGTGTATTTCCGTAGTTATTAGAGGTGATGCAAAGGAACTCTTGTCCATTCTCACAATGTGTTTTCACATGAAAATCATTGGCTCTAATATCTTTAAAACTCAATAGGGTTCTTCCGGCCCTTGGAGCATATAGAGCTTCGACAACATTAATATTTGTGCCATTTGGTAATAGAAATTGAGCTGGTCCTCGACCATGAATCAATTGTGATGGTCCTGCCATCGTAGTTACTGAGGATTGACTAGGCGTCATCCATAAGAATAATTGCCTATGTCGCAATATAGTATGTGTGGTGCCACTATCAAGAAGGCATTCCAATTCTCCGGAAAACATACTGAAAATAGTAAAGTTTGGAATATTAACACATGTCCATGACATTGAATGATAATACTTTATTGATAAGGAAAATAGCTAATGATTACATCAAACTTTTCCAAAATCTATTCCAGAACTAAAAACAAACCTGACAAATTGTAGTTACTCAATCTGTTTGATAACTCCAACAAAATATGACCAGGAAAGTAGAGAGATGTTGGTGGAGCGAGGCTCACTTAAATACCCCGATCTCAATCACTTTCCTAGACATCATATTTCATTGGGCGCGCCACATGAGAAAGAGTTAATACAATTGTCATTTATTGATTAAGGCACATTTGCCGTTCTTGGAAAATAGAAAAGACTTATTCTAATCAAAGTCTGCGGCATCCTCGTGCTCTTTATTTACAGCTTTGAAGTTCTCAATTGTGAGATTGATATCTTCACCGTCTTCATTTTCTGCAAGGTAAACTTCTTGCTCCCTCAGGTCCCTATATGCCCTGTATCTTGCAACAAGTTGCTCACTTGCCTTGCATAGCTTGAACCAATGCTCAGTTGATCCACAGCGATAACACACATCATTGTGGTTGCCTCCCTTCAATTGAGGTGCACGTTGTGCATGTTGTGGATTTTCCCTAGGAGGGTTTCGGCTGCTGCTACCACGTCTCATGGTGCGACCTCCACGGCTCGTGTTGCTACTTCCATGGCTCATGGTGCTACTTCCACGGCCCATGGTGTTACTTCCATGGCCCATGTTGTTGCCGTATCCACCTCTCCCACGTGTGGGGTTACCATCACGTGTACCCGCTCTAAAGTTGCGGTTTCCTCCTTTATTGGAGCGGTTATATGGACCCATTCGTCCTTCATATCCCCTGTTATTAGGATACCGTTCCTTGCGCCCCCTTTTGGGTGCAGTATAATTCGCCTCGCGAACGCTCTTGGTTCCGATGGGCCTTGAATGATAATTCTTTATGAGGATGTTGTCGTGCTTTTTAGCTACCGACAAAACATTTATAAGCTCATTGAACTTCGTAATTCGTCCAGCATTGAAGTCAGTGCGAAACAGCTTTGACAGTACAATTGCATCGACGGGGAAGGTGGAGAGAGTCTTCTCAATGAGCTCTTCTTCTGTGAGAGGTTTGTTACAGAACCTCAACATGGCCTTGAGGCGAAGAGCTTCTGAATTATATTCAGAAACAGACTTGAAGTCGGAGAAGCGTATATTGTTCCACTGAACCTTCAAGTCAGGGAGGAGGGTATCTTGAATATTACCAAAACGCTCCTCTAGCGCTACCCAGAGTTCTCTTGCATTCTTGATGGACATGTACTCCAACCTGAGTGCTCTATCCATATGACGCCGCATCAAGATAACTGCTTGCGCATGCTTTGTCGGTGTTCGACTGAACACAAGATCTGGGTTAGATGCCTGGATTATGGGTAATATTCCCTGGGAAGTGAGATGGTTCTCAATATCAGTTACCCAGCTGTGGTATTCCGAGCCTGTTGAGTCAAGCATGGGAAAGTCGAGTCTAGGTTCATTCGACATCCTGAAAATAAGAAGAGAAGATATATTAGTTTCGGAGTTATACTTCCACGAAAACTAAAATAATAAGATTTCTGAGCTATGCTACCAAGAAATCAATTTCCAAGATATTTGGATTAGACCAAAACAACGATGTTTACTTGGTCATAAATCGATGCTTACGGACGCTCTTAGTCCGAAGTCTTATGAACACTCTTAGTTCATCAATTACGAACGCTCTTAGTTCGTTTAACGTGAATTTCTATAATTCCGCTTTTTAATTGCAAGTTCCCAAAGAAAGGAAAAAAAGGAAAAAGGAGTAAAGAACTTAAAAGCGGGAACTTTTAGTAAAGAATACCTTGGAATAGTGTTGCCTGAAAAGTGTCGGAAAGTCGCCGGAAAAGTGTTCGGAAAGTCGCTGGAAAAGTGTCCGGAAAGTCACCGGAAAAGTGTTCCGAAAGTCACCGGAAAAGTGTCCGGAAAGTCGCCGGAAAAGTGTCCGAAAAGTTGCTGGAAAGTTGGCCGGAAAAGTGCTCGGCAGGTCCTCGGCAGATGTCGGCAGGAGCTGTCGGCAGGTGCTCGGCAGATGTCGGCAGGAGCTGTCGGCAGGTGCTTGGCAGGTGTTCGGCAGATGTCGGCAGGAGCTGTCGGCAGGTGTTCGGCAGGTCCTCGGCAGATGTCGGCAGGAGCTGTCGGCAGGTGCTCGGCAGGTGTTCGGCAGGGCTTCGGCAGATGCTCTCGGCAGGTCTCGGCAGATGCGCTCGGCAGGTGCTCGGCAGCTCTCGGCAGGGCTTCGGCAGATCTCGGCAGCGGTTCAGCAGCGGTTCGATTTTTCAGGTGGCCGGTTCAGGTGGTTTCCGGCCGGTTCTGGCGGTTTTGAAACCGGTTCTGGACTTCTTGGATCAAGGGCTTTGATATGTTATAGGGTTTGGAAGTTTTTTGTAGGTTTGGAAAAATGACTTCGATCGATGATGAACTTCCTCTACTCTTATCAATTTTTTATTCTAATTCTAGAGCAATCTCGTGCTGATAACGTGTTGAAGAACAAACATAAATTGACACAGAGAGAGAGAGAGTTTAGAGGCAGAGATTTGATGTTGTAATGTGTGTATTATTCTCCTCACATAAGAGTAGGGGTGGGCGCGGTGCTGTTCGGTTCGGTTTGAGGCCCAAACCGCAACCAAACCGCTTTTTTCGGTTGGCCTATATATCAAACCGCAACCGCATTACAAAAGGGCTGAACCGATTATTTCGGTTACACCATTTTTCGGTGCGGTGCGGGTCGGTTTCGGTTTGGACACTACAAGAAAATGACTCTTTTACCGCGCACATTTTACGGCGTGCATCAATGCGTGCCGTAATAGACATATATTTAGGGCGCACTTTTACGGTATGCCGTTAATACACTTTTTGATATGGTCTTTTACGGCGTGCATCGTTAATGTCTATTTTAATTTGGTCTTTTACGGCATGCATTAATACACGCCGTTAATGTCTATTTTAGTTTGGTCTTTTACGGCATGCATTAATCCACGCCGTTAATGTCTATTTTAGTTTGGTCTTTTACGGCATGCATTAATGCACGCCGTTAATGTCTATTGTCTACTTTAGTTTAGTCTTTTATGGCATGCATTAATGCACGCCGTTAATGTCTGTTTTCGTTTGGTCTTTTATGACATGCATTAGATACACGCCGTAATAGTATTATCTTTTACAGCCTGCAAGTATGTGCGCCGTTAATGTGGTTTTTAATATGATTTTTTACAGCATGCATTAGTGTGCCGTAAAAGTAAAAGGCGGGAAATTTTCACCAAAATTTTTATTTCCCTCCATCTTTTTCCTCTTCACTTTCTAATTCTATTTTTTTTCATTTCATAAAACAAAACTTTTCTCTCTCTCCGACAGACCTCAGTTTTCCATCTCTTCCCACCGCCGAGTCGCCGTTCAGTGGATTTGCTCCACTGCCGAGTCGCCGGCCACCTCCCAGCACCACCACGTTTTCTGCTCCTATCATCGAGATTCTGTGGATCGATTGAGCTCCAAATTAAAGAACATTGAAGTGATCACGGCTCTCGGAGATTCGGGCCACCGGAATCCGGGTCTTGAAGTTTCTGAAACCCATTTGGAGAAAGTTGAGAACTTTGGCCTTGTCTTGCTCATTTGCTATCTTGGGTACCGGAAAAGGCCACCAAGCTTCAGTTACAGAAAGCCACCCATTACTCTTCCAAAGATCTTTGCTTTCAACTCTTTCCTCAATCGGAAGCCAGTTTGCTTGGATCAAGAAGCTTCGACCAGCCAAGAAGGTAACTTTTTTCATCTGGGTTGTGGTAAAGTTTTGATCTTTATGTGAAAGCATTCCTCAGCTGGTAATTTTTTTGAAAAAGCGCGAATTCGTTGCTAAGCAATTTCAAGAATCCATATTTTTTGTTTGTTTTATTGGGTGTGACTTTGATTTTTTCTAGGTTTTCTTATTTGTTTTTATACCCTGATGTTATTATTCAGGAAGACATTTGAGACTTGGATTTATATATGCTCCATTTATCTCATTGAAGGTGAGTGTTCTTGGAACTTCTGGACTGTGCATGTCAGGATCATATGTTGAGTAAACAGGGTAGCCACAGAGTTTCAGATGATTTTACTGTAACTGGAAGATTTCCTGTGTTTGCTAATCATGTTTGTAATTGAAATGAGGTAGACAGAACTCTCCCAGAAACCTTGATATTTAGGTTTTGATGGCAGTTAATAGCATCGATCAGGCTCTGAGATAGAGAGGTTGGACTGAAAACGAGTAGGACAGGTTTGGTTTCCTAAGCTTATTTGCCAGATTTGAACATTTATTTGCCGGATTTGAGATTTTCAATTTTGATTTGATGTCATCGTAGGTTGCTGGGGTGGGAAAGAGAAGAGGAGGGGTTCAAGATTGTGGTGGACTTAGAGACGATACACCAGGGCCTTGCCTATTCCTAATAATCAGGGGATGAAGAAGAGGATGAAGAGCAGCAATATCATTGTTCAGATAGCCAAAAGTTTGAGGAGCAAATTGTGTCTTCTTGGTGCCTCTTTTGGGATACGGACTATGATCTGGCTTTAAATCATAGTCCATTCTCAACTCGATAGGCGACCATTCTCTATAAGGTTATTATTTGATTTCCAGTTTTTGTTTTCTGATTATATTTCATAGTCTGTGTTTAAGTTTTGTTGTTTGTTTTCATGTGTAATTGGACAATTCTAGAATTAATGGTCATTGACTAAGATTGCTCTTGCTACTGTCTTGCTATTTCAAAATTTTACATGACAGATTTTGTCTGAGCATTTTCATTGTAATTTCGCAACCCTTGGATTTTCAGTTAATGCCATAGAGATTGGTAATAAACTTGAGCTTGAGCTCCATTGAGTTGCTTTGCCCATAGAGATTGTCAAAATCTTCTGAACTGTTCTCTACTCTGTTAGTTTGTTTAGATAACCATTTCATCCATATGACTATAAGAAAAATATTAAACACTTTTAATCATAGGGGTCTGGATCAATAGAGTCAAAGATTCTTATCATAAATACCTGCTAAGATAGAAGGGAAGCTGTCTAGAAATTTAAAATGTAGGTTTGATCGGTTACTCTAATGCTGTCAAGAAATATAATTTTATATATTTTCAGCTATGAATACATGGAAATAGGCAAGTGCTAAAAATACAAAGAAAATACTTTCGGTTACTATGATTGAACGCATCGAAATACAATTGCTTAAAGAAACTACTTTGAGTTTCTTGAAAGTAGTTTCTTGAATTTTGCCCCAAATTTAATTTTTCTGCACTTTTGCAAATAGGGTCAAGCTGTTTAAATTTTTTGATTGATTATTCGCAGGTACCAGCTCTGGAGCACAATGTAAAGATACAAGAATGTACTAGCAGCGGCTTTTTATCTGCGAAACTGGTATGTGCTAGCAGCAGCCTTTCATCTAACAAGTCTGAAAGATTGGAGAAAGTTCCACTGAGTAAAGTTTTGATTTGGGGTGGTAGGGGTAAGAGGAAAATGAAAAATGTAATGAGAAGCAAAGCAAGAAGCAGCTCCTTATTTGAGAAATAGTTGAGAATTCTTACTGTTGTATAAATAGTTGAGTAATTCTGACTGTTGTGCCTTGAACCATATAAAAAAGATGGACAATATAAAATAATCATGATAATTAAAACAAAATTTATTCAGATGAGTTGTTGATAGGTAGAATTGGGTTTTTTGTGTAGTTGTTGTTTTAAGATTTGGGCTTCTGGAGGATACGCCATCAAATAGGTATGAGGAAGGGTGTAATGTATTTAGTACCTGCATCTTTTGCCTTCCTTAAATTCTGATATACTCTTTTTATTTATTTATTTATTTAGAAATACTGGAAATTGTAATGCCAATGATGATGGGAGTCCTAATGAAAGTGATCGGAAAACGCTACGGCCACCAAGTTGTTCCAAAACATTCAATGTTGAAACTAGCCATGCTGCAAAAATTCCCATGAATTGAGCATATCCTTTTTTCATATTTCTGATTAAATATATGTATTTTCAGCACCTTTCTTATTTGTACTCCTATATGTTTAGAGTGAGAAGCCACTACCAATCTAGAATCTTTGACACCTGCTCACATCTGTTTGATGGCTTATCCTCCAGAGCAAGGTAATTCTTTTTCCCAATTGGTGACCACTTTTTTCTTACATTGTCGACCACTTTTTTCTTACATTGTCAGAGATGTTTAAGATTGAATGTTCAAGCTTTGTAAACCTTTTTTTAGGTTATGATGACTGCTTTGGTATAGACTAGGGACTAAAGATTTCCCAGGGTTATTTCTTTTTAATGTTAATGATACTTCCTGAAATGGTCAAGTTTTGATTGCTTTGTTGTAATTTTGATGTTGATTAGCAAAGCTTTTTCATCTTTGGGTTTCTCTGTGCCGGTCTTAGGTTCTAAAAACAAGTTGGATGACTATGTTATAGATTATAATAGCTTTTAATCCCTTTTATCATAAGTTTTCTGTAACTGATTACCCTACTTCTTTTCCATGATCTAGCTTCGTTGCTGATCGTTTTTCTTTGCATTTTTCAAGAGAGGCTAACTTAGTCTTCTTTGGGGACTTTGAAGAAAAGAACAGAATTTTAGCAGGGTAGAGGGAACCCAATCATAGTAAGTGCTTATTTCTTCGGTTATTAAGTTTACTGATGGTACTGCTACATGTGAAATACATTGACATATCTAATATCCCAGTGACTTCACTGATTTGTTCCAACTCGCCTGCACAAAGTATTTCAATGACGTAGTAGCTTTGCAAAATCCGAGCCAAGTTTACATTTTCATCGACTATGAAATTTGGGTTTGTATTTAATTATTGTTTCATGGGAATTGCAGAAAGATTTGTTAGAAATGCCTATATGATTGCTCAGTTTAAGAAATATAGTTTAAGTTTTGTAATTTAGGGCTCAGTTGCAGTTCTGCAATCTAAAATATTTGGTAGCTTAAAATCAAGATTTGCAATATAAGATAGATAAGCCCCTTTCATGTTAAAGCTCAGTTCTGTTTTTCTTCGGTCGTTATAGGGTCTGAAGACTTTCAATTTGTCTAATTTCTGTTTGGTATGGTTTGTTGCAGTTAGCTACCATTTGACTGGATCCAGTGGATTACTATTTGATAGAGCGCGCATGAATTCCTCTGCTGGTATTTTTTTTTTTCCATCAACAATGTTTGATTTTTCAGAGACGTAGCTTTTTTGGTTTGATTAGGTAAATATTTGATTTAACAACTACATATCTGTTCCCAACAGTCTGATTTGTAAAGGAGGCATTCCATTTTAGTAGCTGGGTTGTCATATAGTTATCTAGGCATTGCAATGATTATTTTCATTGGGATATATAGCACCAAGTACACCAAATTTCAGCATCCTTATCTTTACGGACTTGCATGTTCGATGATCAGAACTGGGCTATATATGGGCAGAAATGGCCAGCCAAATACTGCTTTCTCTGTTTGATGACCAATTTAGAAATGTGTTATTACTTGAAACATAATTAACGGAATAAAGAATGATTAAGAAATAGAGAATTGAATAGATCTAGAGATTTTCTGGTTCTTACTTCTTAGTTTCATTTTAAATTATCTGAGTTTTCATTTAGCATCAGATTTCATTGCATTGTTGGAAAGTCTGAAAGAGCTGCACTTATTTTTGCTAGATTTTGGGGTTATATACAGGTTCTGTTTTACAGAGTTCATATTTCCTTGCCTGAGTTGAGAGCCGGGGTTTTACTTTTGGTGTGATTGGAGGAATGGAAAAGCACTATGGATACTCTCTCTTTTAGTGTTTGTTGTTTATTTTGTGTTTTTATGTCATTGATTGTTTTCAGAAAAGTTGTTGTGAAGTATTGGATAATTGAACTTGTTACTGTTACAGGAAAATTGACATCTTCATATGTATGTTTAACTCAGATGGTCATCTGCTATTAGATAGTTTGCTGAGTACTTGCTTTCGTTTATTATTAACTGTGCTTTACATTCATAACAGGGACTTCCAGTTTTTGAGGTTTCTATTAACATTGCTCTACTGATGATAAAGTGCTCAAAGTGATGGTCAATTGAGAGAATCTGCATTTGGATAGTTAAATGTTCAAAAGATGATGTAGTATATTTTGTAATATGCTATATTCTTAACATAAGTTTAAACTCAAGTTTGCTAGAAATTGTACTTGGTCTGTAGCAGATTGGATATAAAAAGTTTGTTAAAACCCTTTCTATTATCTATGATATATATGCTGTTTCACCTGTACTTTGAGGTTAATATTATTTTTGCTCAAGTCATTTTGTTAGTTGATCATTTTTGGATTATGAGCAGCCAGGAAACCTCTTTGCCACAAAGACTTTTATGGCAGGTTATGTGCGTCGTGAATGACATATAAAAATTGACAGAAAAGCTTTTTACAGCGTGCAAATTGGGCCTTAAAAAATTGGGCAACTACTTTTACGGCATGCAAAAGTGTGCCATAAAAACAGTCTTTTACGGCGTTCGTTGTAGGCCGTGAATAAAGTCTTTTATGGCATTCCCAGTGCGCCGTAAATAAGTGGTCAGAGAGTCATTTACGGCGTGCTTTCTTGACATTCACGGCGTGCAAACATCCCATAAATCAAATTGGATTATTGAGGAATGTCTTTTACGGCCTGCATGGATGCACAATTACGGCCTTCTTATGCACGCCGTTAAAGAGGAATGTCTTTTACGGCTCCGGCATTTACAGCCTACTTTTTTGCACCGTAAAAGGGTATTTACGGCGCACATTGTGGGCGGTAAAAGGCTGTTTTTGGTGTAGTGGGATCTATTTATTAATTTCAACTAGAAAGAGAGGGCCAAAATCAGGCTTATTTTTACCTAACAATTTCAATAAGACATAAATAAATTTTGAATGCATTTAGAGTCCACACAAATCGGTAAATGTCACCCAAATATCAAGCAACTTGCAGAAAGACCATAGCAACTTATTACACACACACACACACACACACATATATATATACATATATCAATGATCAAGCAAACATAGCAACTTATTACAAACTGAAAACCTAATTAAAAATGGATTTCTTATATATTGAAAACCAACATTTCCATCAATAGAGAAATAATAAATAAATAAAATGTAATTAAAATAAATTCGGTGTGGGTCGGTTTAAATCGGGCGGTTTATGACCCGAAACCGCACTCGAACCGCTTTTATACGGTTCGGTGCGGTGTGATCATAAAACGACACCGTTTTAGTTCGGTGCGGTTACCGAACCGTTTTTTTGGTGCGGTTCGGGTCGGTAACCGCATTTTCGGTACAAAATGCCCACCCCTACATAAGAGGGTATTTATAGGAATACAAAGCTAGTGTGAATGCTCTAAGAGAAACTCAAAATGATAACTAAGCTCATCATCAAACAACAGCTCATGGCTGCTTCAATGATGATTTATGCCATGCTTGTTATCTCTTTACAAGCTTTATGCTACATAAGTCTTCATACCTATGTTTATACACTCAAGTACCTATTTGTACATGATATAGCCATCATACATTTATACATTATACTACAACACAAACCAAATTAATCATCATTTGCTACTTCAAACAAGAAAGAAAAAAAAAAAAGGGAAAAAAAAAAGACAAACAAAGCAAAACCAAAAAAGCAGACCAACAATGTCTGATCTAAAGCGAGAGAGAGAGAGAAAAAAAAAAAAAAAAGAGAAGAAGAAACAAAGGAAAACCGAGATGAAGTTCATCCTTTCAATTAGGAAAAAGAGATCGAGTTCATGTTGAGACCAAGCCCCAATTACCACACCAGGCCAGTAATCTCAAATATCCCCAGACAAAGCCTGAACAACTAGTACTGCAGTACAATTCCAGTTTGCACCAACAGCATCAGTTTGCAGTTTGCACTCCTTGTCTTCAACCTTCAGTAGTTGCAGTTTGTATTCATCTGCATAGTGGCGGTCCTGTGCCACGTGTCTCCTTCTTGTTACATATTTGTATGCTTCATCCCCAGTTTGGGCTATCAATGAAATGCATTCTCTTTGAATTTAGTTGTTTTCCCTTTTCTCTAATTGTGCACCTACCAGTTCATTTTCCCCATCATACGAAAACTGGCTGTGAATCAATGTTGAACACTACTAGCAAAATAACAACACACACGGATTTACTGTAGTTAAAAGCCACAGATATCCGTGTGAAATAGAAATACTAACAGAAATCCGTGTGTCAATTTTGAGATGGCACAACTCTCACCTCGGTTGCCAATCACCTCAAGGCACAAATCATGCATGAACTACCAACACACATGAAGCATAAAACCAGAAAACTTTTTGATAGAAAAAGTTTGAGATTTGATAATCCTTCAAGAGCTAAACAAGGAACAGCTCATGAAGAATTCTCAACAATGATTTTGGCACAATACTTTCTGAGGATGAAAGATCAGAAAGCTCTTTATAAACTTAGCAGATATATATTTTCTGTTCTGGTGTCCCTACCCTAACAACGTGGAAAACACGTATATATAAGATATGAATGAACTAGGGTCTCCCAGGGTTTCTGCTACGGAAAGGCTTTTCAAATGAGGTTTTTATCCATGGATTAAAATCAGACGTTTGAAAGGAAAAGCCCATAAACCAATTTAAGAAAGTTTGAATGCTTTGGATAAAACCTTCTAAAAATTCACATATCAGTACATTAGGATTGAAAAGATTTTCCCATCCTACAATAGGATTTAAAGACAAGTTCAATCCTAACCACTTGACAAGTATGCGCATGTATGCAAGACATACCTGATTGATGAGAGTTGTACATGAAGTTTGAAGCATTCCATTCTTTCAAGGATCTAAGAGTAGAAAGCTATTACAAGAAAGAGAAAAATGCACCAACAGTCCCTCAACTCTTGTGTACCGGCCAGTTTGATACCCAGACTCACAATGGTATCAATGTGATACCTAGACTCAAAATTTGCTATCAACGACATACTTCTGTCAAATTTTTGTGACGATTCTGTTAAAGAGGTGACGTGGCAAGCATGTGGAGGGAAAAAAAAAAAGGGAAAATGACCAAAATAGCCCAGTTTGATAGCTTCATTGACTTATCAGTCCTCAAAATTATTTATTTATTTATTTAAATAATTCTTTTTATTATTTTTCTCTCCTCTTCCTCTTGTTCTTCCAATTTTAATTTTTTTTCCTTTATTCCTCTGCAACAACGCACAACCGGACCACCAGAAACTCGCTTGATACCCTCGATTAAAACCAGAAACCAAAAATGATGAGAGCTCGTTTGCTCTCGTTCGCTCTCGGCTTCTCCTCCACCGAAGCTGCAATTTCTCACCTGATCTGGAAAGATCTTATTGTCGACCGCACCGCTCTTTCCTCTGATGTAAAACCCAATCCAACCTCACCAAACTCACAACCGGACCAGACCCAGAAAAAAAAAAAAAAAAAAAAAAAAAAAAAAAAAAAAAAAAAGGACTCTCAACCAGACGTTTCTTTGCGCCCCGAACCCAAAAACCTGAAAAAAAAAATGGGCAAGGATCTGAGCGACGATCAAGTCAATTCGATGAAGGAGGCCTTCACCCTCTTCGACACCGGCAACGACGACAAGATCGCCCTATCCGAATTGGAATCCTAATGTGGTCCCTGGGCGTCATCTCCGACGATGATTCGTCACCGTCCGCCTCCGCCTCCGCCTCCGACAAGTCACGCGCCCCCTTCTCGAATCTGTTCTCGTTGGTCTTCGGCGACACTGTCAAGCCTCTCCAGGCTCTCGCCCAATTTCTCGGTCCCCGCAGATCTTCCTCGTCGGCAAAATTCGCTGAAATGGAGGGCCGATTTCAGGTCAATACTCAAACCCAGAAGCATTATAACTCAGCTCAATACTCAAATCTCCAAGAACCCACAAAAACCCAACTGTTAAAACATACACACCCCAAGTTAAAACGAGAATCACAATCAAACAAACCCCATTTGGATTCCTAGAAACCCAAATCCAGATCGGAAATGAGAATACAAATTCGAGCCGAAATTTTTTCATGAGTTCAAAATGATTGAATGGGAGTTGAGACTTACCGGAGTAGTTGTTTTACGGGTTCGGGTTTGTGGGTGGCGGCGAAATCTGAGAGAGACGATAGAAATACAAAGGGAGGGAAGAAAGAGGATGCAAAAATTGAAAAGGGAAGGAAACTCCGAATTAAAAAAAATTAAAAAGAAAGAAAAAAAACCAATTAGGTCTACTATTTGGATAAGAAGACATGTTTGCCCCTTTTTTTCCCTCCACGTGCTTGCCACATCACCTCTTTAACAGAACCGTCATGGAAATTTGACGGAAGTATGTCGTTGATGATAGTAAATTTTGAGTCTAGGTATCACATTGATACCATTGTGAGTCTGGGTATCAAACTGGCCGGTGCACAATAATTGAGGGACTGTTGGTGCATTTTTCTCTACAAGAAACGATGACTCTTGGTTGTTATGCTTAGGGAATGCCAATCAATTAAACATTGCACTAACGAAAGCCTGAACAACTAGTACTGCAGTACAACTCCAGTAATTTGCACCAACAGCATCAGTTTGCACTCCTTGTCTTCAACCTTCAGTAGTTGCAGTTTGTATTCATCTGCATAGTGGCGGTCCTGTGCCACGTGTCTCCTTCTTGTTACATGAGACATTGCTATATTTTGTATGCCTCATCCCCAGTTTGGGCTATCAATGAAATGCATTCTCTTTGAATTTAGTTGTTTTCCCTTTTCTCTAATTGTGCACCTACCAGTTCATTTTCCCCATCATACGAAAACTGGCTGTGAATCAATGTTGAATCAACTGTCTCAGATATCTAATTTGCCAAGGCCCCCAGATGCTTTTAGTTAGTCTATGATCTAGCTAATTAGTCCAATAAGCATGGAGCAACCAAGCAATGCTGACGCCGACTCTGATACTCGGCCAAATATTTACTTCCAGGAAATTATAGGATTGGATCAGCTAGTTGACCCCTTGTTCAATAAGAGGTACACTGCAAGCATATCAGTCTTCCCACAAAGGATTGGTTTCTACATATAACTAAGAAATGCTATTATTCCTGTTACCATTACTCGAAGCAATTAGTCCTATTCTTGTCACCATTACTCAATCTCACAGTTCCATATCCATTCGGGATAGGTGATGGCTGCTATCTACCAGAAGTTCAACATCACTTGTGACCCATCCAGAAGTTCTATTGATGAGTGATGACTCTAAATGAATTCAATGAAAAAGAAAACTGCATTTCTTGTACATATATAGCTTCTGACAATTACATCGTGTGAGAAAGTGGACAAGTTCTTAGCATTCCTTGGTTCAAATTTTTTTTTTTTGTGTACTGCTATTCTTCGCAAAAACGAAAAAAAAAAAAAAAAAAACGTAAAAACTTTCATTCTTTTAGTCCAGACACGACAATTTTTGACATTTCCCTGATTTTATCTATAAGTTATTTTCATTAATTATTAAGTTTAAAAGAGAAGCAATAGCAGAACAACAATGAAAAGTTAAGAAATCAACACAACACTTACAGACGGCTCTTATTTAAACGGGCTAAACACTGTCCCATTTAACTATATATATATTCATTCAAACAGGCCCTTGAGGAAAATGCTCCGTATCCTCTGCCCAATTCTATCAAACCCTAGCCGCCATGGTTGGGGATCTAAGCAACGCCGGTCGGCGATCTCACCAAGCGGAATCTCCCTCTCCGCCTCTCGCTGCCTCATCGCGGCAACCAAACGACGATCTCGTTCGACGATCTCTCCATTGGACTTCCTCTCCACAGTTTGTGGGGGAGAGAGAGGGTTTTGCAGTAGCCGGATTCTTGCGCTGGAGTCTCGTGACTGGGAAGGATTTCGATCAAGATCCAGATCGGATCCGACCGAGCAGGGCAAGGCTCAAGGCTGGTATGAAGCTGGCAGTATGGGTGGGGATGACGGCCACACAGATGCAAATTGTCCAATCATGGCAGGGACGAAGTTTCAGTTCCCAATGGACGACTGCGACGGGCCTCGTGTCAGTTACAGCGGTGGAGGCGGCTATGGTGCTTCCAGGTGTGACCGCTATGGTGGAGTCTGGCTGGATCAGAACTGGTCTGATGGGTCCGAGTGAATCGACGAGGGGTATGGCGAGGCTCGCGGCGGCGAACGGAGGTGAACTGGAGAGGTGTCGGCGTGTCTGGACGCTGATCGTCGATTGCCGGAACAAAGCTTCAGGGATTGTGCGGGTGAACGGTGCAACAGTGGGCCAAACCCAATCTGGGTTGGGTGTCAAGATTAGTTTTGTGGCCCAAGTCTTGTTTTAGGTCTAATTCTGTTTGGGTGCCCAAACCTTCTTGGGTGTCCAAACAAAGTTGGCTTCAATTCTTGGGCTCTGGATCTATGTGGTTTCGAATTTGGGACCCGGGAGGATGGAGTCAGCTAAAGAACTTTTAATTTTTTGTCGAACTCTGCCTATTTACTATGTTCAAGTTTTGTCATAGTTATAGGTTTGCTTCTAATAAGTGAGCACTGGTTGTCTAATGGGTGGTGCTAGCATACCACGTCCTAAACTTGCCCTAGAGTTGGCAAGGGAAGGTATGTATCCGTGCCATTCTGGCTTGAGATGAATGGAATTGATTACCTTGAGATCAAAAAAAAAAAAAATTTAACTATATATATACTTATATAGTTCCTTATGCTAAAAACACACAGGATAAAATTCTCACAGAAGGCACTCTTTGCCGATCTAAATACTGCTTTACAAACAGGAACCCACATTAATCAAGTACATGCATCGTCTTCGTCGTTAGCATCAAGCTTATGATATATCACACCAGGCTTTCGAAATGTCAAACTCGAATCATAAGGATTTCTTACTGCACGTCCTTCCCAGCTTCCATCATGGTACTGCAGTGGCCCGCCAGTGGGTGCAAACTATGATATAGCCCTCGCCAACAGGTGTGTCCTTGGGGTTTGGAATACACTCCAAGTACGGGCAATCATATGACCAGTGTTCCTCGTCCTTCATACAAACTTCACAATGTTTAAATTCTCTTGTTCAGGTGACACAAACATGTTAGCATCGACACCATGAGTCGGGATCTCGTGATCCACATCGATCTCTCTCGATCGGAGCTTCGGCGCCGGTGGGGAGCGGTTTTGGTTCTGATCGGAGATAACTAGTCTTTCAAGAGACATGGTTATTCATTCATGCCCAGAATTGGGTTCTGATACAGGTCTTAAAGAGCGGGAGTTCTATTCCCACTCGGAGAAGAGAATGAGCCCATTATTCACATTTCCCTGATTTCGATTCCATAGACTTTTTATTTAGTTTCCTACTTGATCTAGGTTTTGTTTTCCTAGCCAGAAATATAACTTGGACAAGGATTCCTTCCTCTTCTTATCCTACAAGGAAAAGGATTTGCTTTCTTTGATGTTTTAGGATCATTGATTTTCCTTTCAGATATGGGATAGTACTCTATATATATAAAGCACGTCTGCTTAGTTTGTAATTCACAATTTAAGTACTCCATAAACCAAATAACCAAAAGTTAGACAAGATGAAGGTGATTGCTGCTTACATGCTCGCTCGATTGGGAGGGAACACCAATCCTTCTGCCAATGATCTGAAGAAACTTATCGAATCAGTTGGAGCTGAGGTTGATGGAGACAGAATCGAATTGTTCTTGTCCCAAGTCAATGGAAAAAATATCACCGAGCTAGTTGCATCCGGTAAAGAGAAGTTGGCATCTGTGCCTTCTGGCGGTGACGCTAGTGCTGCAGCTCCTCCTGCTATTGCTGAGGAGACAAAGGAAGAGAAGGTTGAAGAAGAGGAGGACGACTTTGATGAACCTCTTTTCGGTCTCTTTGGCCCCGACAACTAAAACATATTTGCTTTCTTAGTTTTGTTATTCCTTTATGTTTCAAAATTTGGGATAGTGCTAGCACATCTCCTTCGTTTGTAGTTCAAGTATTCAATAAATCAAAGGAAAAACCAAAGATTATAGAAATCTCTGTTGTACTTCTCTTGTTTTTCTAGTGCTACACAAAATCTGTTGGTTATCTCTGTTATATAACCTTGTTATAGTATTAAGTTTTCTCTTTTGGTTTGTTTAGATTTGATTATTTATTAGAAGGGTGAGTAGGAATTTGGTTCGGGTCCTTGATCAGAAAAAGCTTCTTGAGGGGCGAATGCTGAATGGTTATGGTGACTATGATTGCAGACAATGAGTCTTTGCATTGAGCTTCACTTCATCTGCTTCTCTAGTTTTTCTTTGTTTCGTGATATAAATGTAGAATTTATTCGAATCGTATGCTTTTGCGTCTACTCTTTGCTGTAATAGATACAAAGATAGATGGAGAATTCATACATTTAGGTAAGCTTCTTAGTGATAATAGTTTCAAATTGATTCGTTTTGATAATCTAGTTTTGCTCAAATTAAAACAAAACGTTAATTTCAGTTGGAGAAATTTTTCTAAATAGTCAATCAGATTTGGAACTCAAACTTTCTCACTTTAAACCTCACAGTCTGTCTCCATTCATAGAATTAGTGCCCTATATATGTATAGTTTCGAGTAGTTTTAATGTTAAAATCATAAAATTTTTCAAACATGATGTTCGTCCACTGTATATCGATCAACATAGCGATACACTAAGTAAACTAGCTCCATATATTGATAGACTAGTTTAGGACTCTACTCTATTTTTGTATTAAACTAAGTCTACCTCTGAATTGAACTAAGCCTACTTAATGTATCGTAGAGACATACAACTTCCATATGAACACAAACACAATGATATGGATGGCTTTGTGAGGTTTGTGATAGGGGCAAGCCGATAGAGAATAGAGAACAATTCTAAGAGAGAAAATTTGCTCGTCCGGCTGCGCCTCCATGCCTGCATTAGCCTTTGGTCCATCCGATGGGTGATGAGTGTGGCCGAACGGGACAATGTCACCCCTTCTCTTGTATTCTGCAGTTTCATTAATGGTTATGGCTTGAAGGCTGCCATACTAGCCTTTGAATCCAAAAAAAAACACACACTTTCTTTGTGATTCCTTCGTTTTGCTTTTGCTTGGGCTGAAGACCACATGTAACCAAAAAAAGAAGAAGAAGATCCAAATATTGGGCCCAATGAACTGATTGAGGTACTGTCCGGTGGGCTCTCTCAATTAGACCCAAAGGCCCACTAGTCCTTTACCATCCCACACCTATAAATAAAAGTGTGGTGCAATCCATACACTAACCCTAATACACAAACTCGTCTAAGTCGACAGTCCTCCCCAAAATCCCAAACCTCTTCTTCTTCACACAACCAAAAACCAACCATGGACTTCACAAAGAAGCGGAAGACGGACGAGAACGGCGACGTTTCGACGGCCCCGCCTTCCCAATTCACAACCCTAACCCCCGACGACTTCCGCAAACTCCTCCAGCCCATGTCCCACGACCACCTCGTCGAAATCCTCGAAAACGCCGTCGTTCGCCACCCCGACGTCCTCGAATCCCTCCGCCACGTCACCAACCGTGACCTCACCCTCCGCAAGCTCTTCGTCCGCGGCCTCGGCGCCGACACCACCACCGATTCGCTCCGCTCCGTCTTCTCCGCCTTCGGTGACCTCGACGAAGCCATCGTCATCTTCGACAAGGCCACCGGAAAATCCAAGGGCTACGGATTCGTCACCTTCAAGCACGCCGACGAAGCCCTAATTGCGCTCAAGGAACCGAGCAAGAAGATCGACGGCAGAATCACCGTCACGCAGTACGCCGCCGCCGGACATTCGGCGCCGTTCAGTAGCAGCAACGGCGGCGCCGATGTCTCGGCGAGGAAGATTTACGTCGGGACGGTGCCGTTTGATATCTCCTCCGAGAGATTGTTGTCTGCGTTTTCGGCTTTCGGAGAGATTGAAGAAGGTCCCCTAGGGTTTGATAAGGCCACCGGAAAATCAAAGGGCTTTGCTTTCTTCGTGTACAAGACCGAGGAAGGTGCCAGGGCCGCTCTCATTGAGCCTTTGAAAAACATTGATGGTCATCATGTGACTTGCAAATTAGCTGTGGATAACAAGAAGGGTAAAAACGGTGGCGCTCAAGGACCCCCGGGTGATAATTCAGGCGTCCCTCCTCCGCAGCAAATGCAGCCGGGCATGTTTAGGCCACAGCCTCAGCCGGGGCAGTACCCGGGTTATCCTGGTGGGCATGAGCCAGTGGTTCCTAGGTATAATACTAGTTTCAGTCAGTATGGGGTGCCCCCACAGTTGCCTCCAAATTCGGTAGGAATGCCTCATGGAGTCTATCCAGACAGTTCGCGCTATGGGGTTCCTCCACCACAGCATCATCAGGCTCCCTCAATGCCAAGAGGACCACCTGGAGGAATGTATCCGCCACCTTACTACTGAGGTAATCTTTCTTTTCTGTTTCCACACCTTTTTTTTTTTTTCCAATCATAGATAGATAGTTTACCTTCATTAGTTTAACTTGTCAATTGTGGTACTAGAAGGTGTCACAAATTTAGTGTTGTAAAGTGCCAAGCTTGAATAGAAAAGTTCTTATAATTGTGTTTTCTTGCTTTTTGTTGTTTCTTTCACTACCAAGTCAAGTTCATCATCCTTGTTTTATGTGTTTTTTTTTCTGAAGTAGTCAAGTTCATCATCCTTGTGTAGTTGCTTTGTTTTATGTGTTTTTTCTGAAGTTTAGAAGACTACACTTGGTATGTTTGGTTAGCGAAAAAAATTTGGGCTTTTTGCTCTCTTCTTTTTATCAATATGTGACTCCAACATGTCCTAATTCTTGGTGGGACAGTTAGTAAGTGTACCTGCTGTAAATATGGACGAACAGTTATATGTAGGCTTTAGGTGGGCAATCAATGAATAGATTTCTCATAAAGGACCTACAGACATTGTATCACCCCCATATATTCAATTTTTAAAGTCAAGTTGTGTGCTATTTGCTTATATATAGTGGTATTAGGTGCTGTCTCTCTTTTCATTTTTATGCACTTGTCGTGTTTGTTTAGAGGAAATGATTCTGTTTTTGCTTTCTCTTAAATACAACAGTGCTTACATAGAATGCCTGGTTTACACCTCTGTGAATTAGGCAGCGGCCAGACAACCGTAGGGATGGGTATCCACAGACGGCGGTGTATTTTTCCGTTCTGTCTACTGATTCCATCTCACATTTTTTTTTTATTTGAAAAAGTTTCATCAATGTATTTTGAAAAGCGTGTGAAGTTTTTAAATCATGAGTTTTGTTAGTTAGTAAGATCACTGCTTTACAAGGTGTTTGCAGTATTTGAGTTGGCAGATGCACTATCTACTTTTCCTTTTTGTTTTTCTTTCTTTTTTCCCTCTCTTCGTTTCAATCTTACAAGTTTTCTCTTTTGGTTTGTTTAGATTTGATTACTTGTTTGAACGGTGATGGGTATTTGGTTCAGGTCCTTGAGAAGCTTCTTGGGCGCAAATGCTTTAAATGGTTATGGTGATTTCATGATTGCAGACAATGAATCTTTGGATTGATTATATGGACTGCTGTGATTCTGTTGCTGCTTCACTTCATCTGCTTCTCTAGTTGTGCTTTGTTTTGTGATCTATTTTGATCTAAATGTAGAACTTATTCGAAAGGATAGTATGATTTTTGTGATACATGGTTTACTGGAGTAGGGATTTTATTATTTTTATATTTTCTTAGTAGATGACAATACTTCCCCTATTTTGTGTAATTGGTTATTGCATTATTATTAATTTTATTTCTTATGTTTTTAAATGTGATACATGGTTATTTGATGTGTTTCTTCAAGAGGCTTCATAGTTTGTACCTTTTTATCTAGATGATACATATATTATACATAAATAAATTATTATACACACAAACATATACATATAGTCCACAGGGGTTCTATTTTCAATGCCCCTCCATTGCCCTAGAAGTTGGACTGCTTGTACTCATGGCAGAAAAGCATCCATATGAGTTCACATTCACTTCTGCTACTAGTTACCACCTAAGTACATAGATTGAATCTTCACATTGTTAATTGTTTCTTATATGGTCCATTTGCTTCGATTTTAGATGGTTGTATAATTGAACATAGAGTTATCCTTCAATAGAACTCTGATTTTTGTAACTAGAAAGATGTGAAAGTATTACATGCTATGCTTGTGGTTTCTGTTGGCTTTTGTGCATATATCATGACTCAGGCTGCTAACTAATGGTTTTTGAGTTGCCTTCTCTGTTCTTTATGGCTTCATCTTGGTGGAATCGCACCAAGCATCGGCCCTCCTGAAGCTTGGATCCCAGTTTGGTGTGCCAAATATTCTGTGGTGGAGAGAAGCCTCGAGTTGTAATTGTGATCTTCCTAATATTGTCTTGTATCTGTATGGCTGACTGTCAGGTTGAGTAGTGCTAACCTACAGTTCCTGGATTTTTCTGCTCCTTGATAACGTTGCTAGATATGACTTCACTAGAGCAACTGTTAGCCTGTAGAGTTGTTCGATGTCAGTTTAACCCACAGAAAAAAAGTGTCAATGAAATCAGATGTATTAAGTTATTTGTTATACAGCTATCTCTCCTTTTTTTTTTTTTTTTTTTTCTCAATTTCTCTTTTATGATAGTTTTTAATTCAACATATCCATCATAATCGCAAGCGCCCTTACAGCTTGATAATCTTACTTTGACGAAGAGTTCTGTTTTCTATTTTTGGGCAAATGAGAGTTTATGTTGAACAACACATCCACCTCCTCCATGTCAAATAATGCCAGCTTCACATTAACCTTGTGCAGTTGATCACATTATCATTTGTACAGCAAAATCGCGTCATTCTATAAATCACAGAAACAAACTGAATCATGATCAAATTGCGCAATGTATGGAGAACAAAAACAATCTTCACTTAGTAATCAAGAAATTTGTAATCACTCACGTAGCTTGTAATCAAGAAATTTGTCATTACTCTTTCAATTGTCACGAGCATAACTAGGGCTGGGCACGGGCCGGGACGGGCCGGTTATTGAGTGATACCGAACCCGGTACCGGAAATTTTTTTCGGGACGGGACGGGACGGGATTACGGTTTTTTGAAGTTAGTACCGAAGGTACCGAAACCGACCGGGATCGGGCCCAATTCGGGATACCCGAAAAGTTTTTTTTTTTTTTTTTTTTTTTTTTTTTTTTTTCACACTTGACTACTTGAGTACTTTAACAGCTATCCAAAATTTCCAGATTTCAATCATTATAGGATGCAGCTGTCCTCTTAGCACTGCAACTTATAAATCTACACAATCAATTTTGCCTTAAACCAAATCAAACAATGTAAAAATGTAAAATACTAAAATGAATTGAAGAATTCTTGAAAAGAAGAAATGAACTAGTGAAGATGGACAATAATACAATATGTGCAAAACTGCAAATTGCAGATTATGAATTCAAAGTGCAGTAATGCAGATTATGAGTTTATGACATGGCTGTAATGCAGTAATGCAAATTGCAGATTATGACAGGAAAGCCTTCCAATGTGCAACACAGCAAATAGCCAATTCAATTGACCAACAATAAGTTCAATAAATGAATAAACACAGAAACCAATTCATGAATTCAACAATAAGTCCAGTAGGTCTTATAAAGTCCATTACATGATAAAAAGTTAAAAACTAGTTAACTACAAGTCTTGAAGTATTAAACACATTTCAAAAAGCCTTCATCACTTCATCACACTCAGTCTCACAACCTCATAAACTCATTAGTCAACATTTACCACTGCAGCCCTTCCCTTCCCCTTTGCTTTCGGGATTGTTGAACGTGTAAATCTGACATAGAATCAAATTGTTATATCAAATCTGGATCAGGATAATGTCATATCAGATGCAATTTAATATTTCAAACCAACAATATTTTCAATTCTACAAACTGCATATATCCTCCCAAGCCATAGATACAGATGAACTGAAACCCAATTAATCTAGCAATCCAAAAACCCAATTATGTGAGAGAGAGGACCCAAATCCAGTAAAACTAGCAGCGATAGTGTGAAAACGAATTGAAATTAACAGTAGTAATGGACCAGAACAGCACATAAAACTGAAATTACCGAAGAAGAGAAGGAAATTATACGTGCGAGAAAAACCCTAGAACTCATAGAGAAGCGATAGTAAGGGAGGAGAAATGGATGAGAGAGAATACCTGAAGGAGGTACGGCGGTCGGAGGCGGTGGTAGGGGCGGAGGTGTTGGCAGGTCTTCGGTGGTAGAGGCGGCGGTTCGTAGAATCGTCGTGATCACTGGCTCAGTGCGTACAGCCGAACCAACGGAGAACAGAGGAAAGAGAAGGAAAATCTTATTCCTGCTCGGGAACCAGGCAACCAGCTAGACGTCGCTGGGCTGAAGGAGGCGAAGTCGCTGCTCGAGTGCTGCCGAACATAAATCTATCTGGAGACTGGAGAGAACCAGAGTGGAGAAGAGGTGAATTGGGGATCGGATGCAGATCTGCCATCTGCTTAGGGACTTAGGTGAGTTAGGTCAAAATGTTTTGATCAGGTGTGTCATTCCTTTGTGTTCCCACATTAAATTACCCAATCAAAACCAACCAAATAATATAAAAAATTAAAGATTTAATTTAATTAATTCAAACGGGACGGGACGGGATCAATCGGTTTCTACTAAGCTAGTACCGGTACCGGGCCCGTTTCCACGGGACGGGCCCAAATAGTAAATTTCAGATTTTGATCCCGGCCCGTACCGGCAAATTTCGGGACGGTTTCGGAACGGGACCGGGACTTCGGTTTTGGGTGCCCAGCCCTAAGCATAACATCTCGTGATCTCACAAAAGAGAAAGAGAACAGGAAATGTTTTTTTTTTTTTTTTTCTCTTTCTCTTTCTCTTTTGTGAGATCACGAGATAAAAAAGTGGGTGTTTTTTTATCTGAGGACATTTCCTGAAGGAGTTATATAAATCATAAATAGGACCGCCGCCCCTTTGCCCTTTCCTATTGGAATTAGGTTACGAACGGGTGTAAATACCAAAAAGCCCAAACCTTTAAATTCTCAAAAACCCAAATCACAATCACCACCGCCAAATCCCTAAACTCAATTTCCGCCTCAGATCTCCTACCACCATGCCCATCTGCGTCTCCTGCAATTCCAACTCCTTCACCTCCGACGACGTCTCCGGCCGCCTCTACTGCTCCAACTGCGGCCACCTCCAAGACTTCGACAACTTCGTCGACGTCTACGGCGGCGTCTCCGGCCCCACCGGCACCTTCATCCGCCTCGGCACCTCCGGCCAGGGCACCGACTACCACTACCGCGAAACCAAGATCTACGAGGCCAAGAACCTCATCGATGACGTCACTCTCCGCCTCAACCTCTCGCCGTCCCGCGCCGACGAGATCAAGGCCATGATCGCCAAGATCACCGAAGGTGAGTTCGGCCAAGGTAACTGGTTCAATGTCTTGATCGGTGCTTGTGCTTATGTTGCTATGAGGAGGGATAGCAAGTCCATGCCGATCGCCGAGGTCGCGTCGACGATCGGCTGCGACGATTACGAGCTTGGTAGGATGATTATGCGTGTTGTTGATTTTCTCGAGTTGAAAAAACCTGATTTCCCTGAGTTTGATATTGTGAGATTGTATGAGAGGACGTTACAGAATTGGAGGAGGTTCGGGAGTTTGGGAGGGAGTGTGAGGGAGAGGATGAAGAAGCAGGGGATTTTTTTGATACAGTGTGCTATTAAGTGGTTCTTGACCACTGGCCGCCGGCCGCTTCCGATGGTGGTGGCGATTTTGGTTCTGGTGGCGGAGTTGAATGGAGTCGGGGGTGTTAGTATTCAGGATTGTGCTAGGGAAGTCAATGCTGTTGTTAATACTTGTAGGTTGAGGTATAGGGAGCTTTTAGAGGCGCTTGTGAAGGCTGCACAGGTGTTGCCTTGGGGGAAGGATGTTACGGTTAAAAATGTTCTCAGGCATGCGCCGACGGTGATTCAGTATATGGAGAAGAAGTCTATGTCGGAGCCTAGAGGGAAGAAGGATTCCGAGGGTGGTGTTGGGATTGATTTGAGAGATGTGGTCAGTGAGTGTTTGGGGAGGAATTGCGATGCAGATGAGGCTGCAGCAGAAGTTGAAAAGTTGAAGAAGGTTTCAGATGATTCTCAGCGGATGGATAAGATGAAGCTTTCGCATGAATGCTTAGCCATGGTTTACTCAAAATTTTTAGATGAGATGGAGAGTTTTAAGTCCTCTGGTGGGTTTGGAGCAGTTCATGAAAGAGAAGAGAGGCAGTATTTTGATCCCCATGATTGCACTGAGTGGTGGAATGGGAAGTCACAATTAAGCAAGAAGCTTCTGCTTAAGAATATTTTGGAGAAAGACGTAGGGTTGGATCCTATGCCGCCATCTTATGTTAAGGGTCTCAAGGCCCGTAAGAGGAGGAGAGAAAGGATAAATGCTGCCAAACAGCGAATTCATAAGATTATGCATCCATCAAATGCTCATTCAGATGCTTGCATTTCTGAAGATGTACAGACTGGAAGAAAAAGAAAGAGAAGGCATACTCTTGATTGGGAAGATTTAATTATTGAAACCCTCCTCCTTCATCAAGTAAAAGAAGAGGAGATTGAGAAGGGGTGGTATAATAGCTTATTAGATTTACATGTATTTAACTCTGGACTTGTGTAAGGCTCCTGGTATGGTCAAACTGAAAATGGTGCAATATGCTTCCATGCCTCGGCAACTGCATGATCGAAGAGTATTTTTGTCTGATGCTGTTAAAATTTGTCACACATCACTTGTTCTTACAATGTTTTTGAAACTTGAGAATTGCAGTGTAACACATACTTGGCCTCGTAATGAGGCACCATTCTTTTGTCTCAAAAGTTATTTATCGAGAAAGGAATTCATTTGTCTCCATAGTCACCTATTAATAATTGAAATTCTTGTGTCTCAGATGTTTATCTGTCCTATACATAGATGTTGTTTTTCTATGTTTCCTGGTTTTATTCATTGCTTTTATTTTGTGGGGGATTCGGTCATGAAGGACTCAAATAAGATTGGTCTAAATAGACCAAAATGTTTAATTAGTCATTCATATACATTGCAACATTCCGGCTGATCGAATGTTTTCATTGGAACATTTTTACTCCCTTCCCTCTTGTTTTTGTGGCATGTGTACATGAAATTAGTTTCTCTTTGTATGATGTACGATGTACGGAAGTGTTTCTATGACTAAGCAAAGCTCATTTGTTTCTGTGTTTCCTCTGTCAGCTCAGAAGGCTAAAGATGGTCGAACGAAACCACAGAATGCATTGCAAGTCCACCTGCTTTAATCAGGCCTCTTACTTAAGTAAGCTTCAATATGCTTTAACACTTCAGCAGACGCAGTAAAATTCATTTCTCTTCCTCTGCTTCCTTTCTGTGGCTAATATTCTATGATTTGATCTGGTTGTTATGATTCAGTTGATGATCGACATTCCTTTATTTGCATACATTCTAGTGATTGTGAAGTCACTTTGAGGTGTTTGTCAATGTGGTGGAACATTGCGCAGTAAATGATACATTTTTTTTTTTAACTGCAACTGCTGGATTTTTGCCCTTTTGCTTGCAATATGAAACTTATGTAGTGATTAGATCTAAATCAGAACTGATGCCCCAAGTTGAAGCAGTTTTCAGACTTTTTGGAAACTCTTTTCTCGACATTTGAGTTTTGGGAAGACATAATTGTTCGTTATTTGTGGCCTGTGTCCCAACTGACCATTACGTGAATCCTATATTTTCATGAACTTTTCATTTGCTAGATTATTGTGGGAATAATAATAAGTAAGATTTGGATACCTTGGTAGATATCTTGTGATTAGATGGGCTATCTGTTTTTATGAATCTTACAATATCAAGGAAGGATTTGGGAAATTATAATTATGCATGCATGTTGCAATCACATTTGGCATCAAATCCACTTCATTGGTATATATCATTAACTGCATTTTTATTTTTCTAGTAGGATACCACAATCAGAAACCTTACCATGACAAAGCCATACGAAACAGAAGGGAAAAAGAAAAGACAAAATAGGCTTCCCTAAATAGGGAAATTGAAATCTTAAACTGATGAAATGTAGGCTGCTACTGGACCTTGGCTTGCTTGGTGATCAACACGCATCACTGACCAGCAGCAAATGCCTCAGCTGGAAAAGTTTTGGTGATGCCAGCAAGGCTCTTGAAGTGAATCTTTCCAGTGGGTTGCTCATCAGCAATGATTTCACTGACTGGAGGCCACAACATGAGCTCCTTGGCCTTCACTCCCTTGAGCTTCTTAATCCTCTTCTTTTCAACATATCCTTTAATTTCTGTGTCGTAACTCACAAGCTTACTGATGATCTTGAAGCTGTGCTCAACCTTCTTCTTCTGGACGATCCACATGTAGCCAGTGCTCCTCACGAAACCGACTTCAATCACATCAGCGAGGGGCAAAAGTCCGAGTGGAAGCTCAAACTCTTGGAGAAGTGCAGTTGCCAATGCCAGTCCCTCTTCGTGGCCCTTCTTGACGATTCCTCCTTCCTTCTCTGCCATGTCTGATATCTTTGTTTTCCTTGAAGCTGTAAGTAAAGAAGTGAAGTTGTATTGTAGGTACTTCTGGGTTGACGGGTCAATTTATACAAACTCCACTACATGCCTTAGACAAGTAGAATGGAGAAACCAATGGTATCGACGTTGTACTAATCTCCAGTGTTACCCTTTACTTCTCCGGCCTTGTCTTCATTTGTACGTCTTGAGTGGATTGTTTTGGCACCATTATTTTATAATTCACTGAAAAAGTTACTCGAGCTACTATGCATGTTGTGGTCTTCACCCCATTTTGCTGCTTTTGTTGGGTTCCATTTCTAACAGACAATGTTGCATTCTGATAATGGGTTGTGTTAGTTTGGAATATTTTGAGAGAGGTCATATTTTTCTATTGAATCTGCATTGTGTTAAGGATTACACTCTTGTAACTCAATTTTTATACCGACCTAAACTAGGAGAGCACCAATGACCACTATACTTCTCTTTAATAAAAGAACAACTCAATTTTTATTAGCTAGAGACTGAAAATTTTGAGAAAACGGCTTTAGGGAAATAGCTAAGGCTGAAACTTAAAAAAAAGTATATCCTAAACTCTGGATGAATGGAAATCTTAAATAGAATTGCAATGGAAAGTGTGAGGTGAATGGAAATGTCGATGGAAGTGAGGCTAAGTGCATGGAAAAATGTTGTTCGCCATAGAATGATGTCCCAATTCCTTTGGAATCAAATCCAAAACTTTGTTCCAAAAACAAAATGTTTGTCAAAACTCATGATTTCTCACTTAAAAGTTAAAACTATGGCACACGTTTTTTTGTCAAAATCAGATGCTTCTATTTTCTCACCAAAATCTTCACACTCTTAAATCATGCTTTTGAAGTGATTGTTAAAGTGACAAAACTTGAAAATCTTGACCCAATCTTTTTTTTATGATTTTTCAAAGTGCACAAATTAGAAAAATTGTAAAAATAAAACTACTCAGAATAGGAAAATTCTACAATGTGTTAACGTATGACATGCATACAATTGCCTTAAAAGTGGTAAAATGAGTCCTCAAAATAGTAATATTAGTCTTCAAAGTGGTAACATGAGTCCTTAAAGTGGTAAATTTTCTTAGTTACCACATTAGTCCTCAAAATAGTAATATTAGTCCTCAAAGTGGTAACATGAGTCCTTAAAGTGGTAAATTTTCTTAATTTATCATATGAGTCCTCAAAATAGTAATATTAGTCCTCAAAGTGGTAACATGAGTCCTTAAAGTGATAAAAATAGTTGATGTATGAGAAATGTTAACATACCATAGTTTTACCCCTCAGAATATTTACGTTTTGTCACTTGTAGCAAATTCTAAAAATCATATTTTACCAATAGTGGGTTTATGGCACAAGAAAATTTCAAGAACACAAGAGTTGACATGGTTTGACATGCTACCAATGCCCCATAGTAATTTCAAACGTGCCAATAATGTTAAGCCCCTTCGTTCTTAAAATTTTCTTACACCCTAATTTCAACACTGGTGGAACATGATTCTTAGAATGTGCTACTCTTGAAAGAATTTTTGTCTCATTAGTTTTCTACAATTTTCCCAATTCGATAATCGAGAAATTTCGTAAAAAAATATATGTTCTAGATTTTGTTGTTCCGCAAGTTCAGACACATTATAAAATTATACTCTACAAATGATGAGCTTATGGCAGAAGAAAAATATTGTAGTTGACAATGTGACATGCTACAGTGCCCTCACATCACGTTCATACGTGTCAAACCATGTCAAGAGTAGGACCACTTTTTATTCAAATGTGTTGTACCATAATCTCATCATGAGTATAGAATTGAAAATTTCCAATTGGAAAAAAAAATCGGAAGGTGTTCTAATTTTTCCAATTTTTAGCACTTTGGTATCCTAGTGATTAACATTACTTTATCTTTCAAATTTAGCTATTCCTTGCTACACATTATTGTATTAATATTTCAGATCTTTGACGTCTCAAACAAAGTAGAGATTCCATCTAGTAGATATTTGGTGGATGTTTTCAACAACATTATTCTTGACTGATGATTGAAGCTGTACGTTAAAAGAATGGCAGGGTTACATTTACCTATCTAGCAGAAAGAGTTTCGAAGACGTCATAAAAAAAGCTCTGTGAAGGAAGTTAGGCAATATTTCAGTGAGCAACATCTGGAGAATCACCAAGCAACGAAACTAATCCTGCAACTAGAAGAAGAAACAAACTAGGTATGAGCACTATCTGTTAACATTCGTTTTGTATTGTTCTGGAGGAATTTTGAAGACATGGTTAAAACTCACTTGCATTGTTTAAAATAAGTTGTACTCATAAGTCTTAACAAACAATTGTCGAGGAACACTTGTAAAAGGCATGTGAAAAATACAATTCTGATGGTATAATGCACTACAAGAACTATAGAAAACATGCTCTATGCAGGGGAAAAAAAATTTCTGTAAGAACCAAATTCAAAATTTGTTGTCAAAAAAATAAAATTATCCAAAACCATTCACCCAAAATTGTGTACTATAGCACAAATTCTTTTTAGTCAAAATTGGACGTTCTTATTCTGGCTAGAATCTTTCCACCCTCAAATCATGTTTTCTAAGCAACTGTCAAAGTCTGGAAACTCAAAAAATTTCAAACCGTTTTTTTTTTTTTTAAATTTCCGAAGTAAAAAATTAGAAAAATAAAACCAGGTGAAATTTTTGCGTTCTGTCGCTGCAACTTCTAAGAATCTTGTTTTACCCATGACGGGCTTATGACATAAGAGAATTTCAAGATTGGACATGTTTTGACATGCTATTGATGCCCTAATGCGCTAACCATGTCAAGCTTCTTTGTTCTTTGAATTTTCCTATACCATAATCATACCATTAGTGAACATGATTTTTAGAATGCGCTCCTCTTGAAAGAATAAAAAAAAACTCGATCCATTCATTTTTCCCAATCTTCCCAAATCAATAGAGAAAATTTATTAAGTATTGGGATACTCATAAGTATAATAGAAGTGAGCAGATTTGGAGTCTCACAGCTCCCAAAATTTCGGAGCTCAATATTCCGAAACTTAGGGTTTTGTGCAGCAGGGCGGAGGAGTCGGTTCGATCCTGCCTGCCAGAGGACGTCTTACAGCGTCGTTTCTCTTCGGGTACGTGGACAGCGGCTGGGATTTCGATCCGGTGCTAGGTTTGAAGGCACGGGCGACGTTTGGTCGTGCTTTGTGACGTTGATTGTCATCGGAGGGCATCGAATTGCAGGAGGGCGGTGAGTAGCGTCGGCCTGGTTTCTGTGGAGGTGTGAAGCGCTTGTCGGGGCTTCACCGACGGCTTCGTGCTTAGGATCTTGTCTTCTTCTTTCGATTGCAGGTGGTCTCAGTTAGATCCAAGGAGGTTTTTATCAGGTTATCTTGATGGGGGAAGATCGTGGTCGACCACCGGAGCGGTGATGGGCGGAGGCTGCATCTTCTGAAAGGTCAGAGCCGGTCGATCTGGGGGTGGAAGGCGAAGGGTTTGGGTAGTGGGCTGTTTGGGCCTCTACCGATCTGGGCTGCAGGTGCAGGCTGGTGACCTGGGCCTATTTGGCTCAGTTCCTCTTCCTCCAACACTTGGGTCAGGCTTGGTTTTGGGATTTCTGGGAGGTGGCCTATCCTGCTCGTTATCATGTAATGTTCCTCGAATGTTGCTGTGGCTGGGCTGAGTGTTGCGACGTACACCAATAGGGTCTTAGGCGTCAAGATGTTCAGACCAGTGGTTCGGTCCTAGGGCAGTATAGGGTTAGAGAGTTTTTTTCAATTCTGTATTTTGTTTTCAGCAATTCCTTTAGGATTTTAGTCTTTTTTGGAGTTTATGTTTTGGATTGTAGTACTCTACTAAGCTTGCATTGTAATATGAGGGGTGCTTGTACCCTTCATGCTTGACCGAGTGAGGTCGTCATGATTTCGATCAATGGATTAGTCTTCCATTGCCCTAAAAAAAAAAAACTAGAGAAAATTTATTAAAAAATATGGTTGAGATTTTGGTGTTCCACGAGTTCAGGAAGACAGATCTGAAAAATCTAGAATAGTTTATTTTTTATTGATTTTCCAGAATTTAAGCACTTTGGAGAAAAAAAAAATTTCTAAACTTTTTTTCTCATGCTAGATTATATTTTTAATAGATTTTTCTTGTAATAAATCACAATTTAATTATACCAAACATTGAATAATTTTATATGTCATATATGTAAGTTAGATATTAAAAAGAGTTGCCAGGCTCTCGAGCTCCAAAAAACTCGGCCGGCTTGGGTCTAGGGTTTGCGACTTCCTCCTAGTCCGGCGGCGCTCATGGTCGGCGTCGGTCCTCCTCGTCGTTAATGAGTTGTTGTCGGACGGGTGTTCGATCATTATTGGCCTGAAAGTCTTGTGGGATGTGGTTTTGGCTTGCGATCTGGCTCGATGGTCTGACGATGAGCACCGGATTAAATCTAGAGCGCGGTGGTGCAGCGCGGGTCGGCTTCGTCGGGGCACCTCTAGGATCAGCGACATGATGGCGGGGTGCTGGATCAGCTGCATCTTGGGAGGCTAGGTTCGCAGCGGCGTGGCTCAATCGAGCTTCGACGTGGGCGCAGTGGTGAGTCCGGCGTGGAATTGAGGCGGCGAGGTCGGGCTCTGGATCGGTGGCGAGGTCTGGCATTAGATTGTGGCGGAGAAGTCCGACGTTGGTTTGCAGCGGCGAAGTCTAGCGCTGGGTAGCGGCGGTCGACGACCAATGTGGCTGGAAATTGACTTTGGGCTCAGGTCAGGCCATTCTTGTTGGGCCTGAGTCGGGTCTTCTCTTGGGCTGTTGGGCTGCTAGTTTTGGGCTGGGTTTTTGATCTAGGCCCTCTTATTTAGTTTAGTCATTTTGATTAAAATAATTCCCTACTTTGTTAGGGAGCTATGCTTCTAGTTTTTTTTAGTGAGCGTCATCGAGTCTAGTTTACTCGACCTATTTACTATGTTGTAGTTAATAGTCTATATGCTTCCTTTCGAAGCATGGAACCGTCAAATGATTGGACCTAATCTATGTATCACTGTGCTACTACCACAAACTTTTTATCTACCCCTTGATAGTAGAGGGAGGATATGTAATGGCCATTTCTGGCTTTCGATGAATGATAGTCGCCCTATTTGGGTTTGTTAAAAAAAAAAAAAAACATTGAATAATTTTAGGATAAACAAATAAACTTCTGCTCCAAAAAACCCGGATTGCTCCAAGGGTCTAGGGTTTGCATCTTTCTGCATGTCCAGCGGTGCTCGAGGTCGGTAGGGAGACCTTCACCGAGAATGAGCTGCTGCCGGACGGGTGTTTGAAGGCTACTTGCTCGGGAGCTCTGAGAGAGGGGTGTTGGCTCAAGGTTTGGCTGATGGTTTTGACGGCAAGTACCAAACGACGGCTTGGACGCGGTGAGCATCTGTACACGGCAGGTCATCGACGATGGTGGGGCTTAATGGTGGATCTACACCGGATCGGGCATCGTGGGAGGCTGGTCGTGGCTTCGGCACTATGTTTTGACCGTGGCGGCACGACTTGTAGCTAGGTGACGACGGCAGCGAGGTATGTGGCGCCGCGGGTTGAGGCGTTGGGATGCAGCGGTGGGATCCGGCGAAGCTGCACCTGTGTCGTGTGCAGCCAGGGAGGCTGAGATGAAATTTGGGCTTGGGTCAAGTCATCCTTGTGGGTCACTCCTCTTTGGGCTGGGGTGTTTGCCCTAGGCCCATCCCTATATGTGCACTATAAGTATCTCTAGCGCCTCTGGAGTAGTACCAAAGGAGGGTCTCCGCTACCTCTACGTATTTAAATGTATAATGAGTAGGACTATTTGTACGTACCATTTGTGGGTACTACCGCTATATATCTTCTTGTCTGTCTATATATAGCCTTAAATGACAGCGGAATTGTATGTAACGGCTTATTATGGCTTGTGATGAATATACAATTTCCCTGATTCAAAAACATTGAATAATTTTAAGCCCATTATGTTAACCATTAAATTTTGTTTTTAATGTGATTAACAGCAACGTCTTCACCCGTTTTCAAAAAAATAAAAAAATGAATAAAAAAATAGAAGCAACGTCTCGTGCTATTTTTATAATCTAGTTCCTTATTATTAGCTAGCAATATTCTAGCATTGGTGTAATCATTTGGCATTTTTCACCGACTATATGTTGAACTCCAAAATGAAATATTTAATCTGCTCTTTGCCCTTTAATATGTTAATTAGATTTCTCTTTCACACCATTAGATCATTTTTTAGGTAGTCATCCTCAACCTAATAGGATAATTACAAGTGTACAGCTGATCATGTCCTTGTTATCATGATAATGTGGCAATTAATTAGATGAAGTAGAGATAGTAGACTGAAGTTGTGCACTGGGGGAATGCATATATAATGACAAAATTTTATGGTAGTTAACATAAGTTTTAAGTCTTTGTCCACGACGTACTTCAATCCTGAAAGTCTGGGTTGGTTTTAAAAGTCGTCTGCTGCTGAGCAAGTAGTTCTGGAATTATGTTAATTATCTCTTGCATATGAAAATTTGGGAAAATCTTTATTATCCCTATTGGATATCCTCCTTTTTTAAAGAACATTTGACTGGAAAATTGGACCTGGAAAGAAGCAACTAGGCTTACAATATTCTGGCTGCATTTTCCTGGGAAAGAACCCTAGATGGAGACCGATGGAGGTAAAGTCTTTTAGCTTTTGGAATCTGTAAGATTCCTACTACGTACACTACTGGCCTTTGATGACATTGGAGTTTACTTAACCGATGTGCACCATATGATCGAGATTGGAATTTATCATATTTACTAGTAAGTTCGAAACATGACCTGCTATTTAGAGGTACAAAAACGCTTTTATACTGAACATGCACCTTGTTCGGTTTTGTAAAGATATGATAGAGTCAATTTTCTGAGAGACTTTTCCTTATAAGTTTATTTACTAAACTAATCCGACAAATGAACTGAGGTTGTTCTTAGAGAGGAGAATGGGGAACTTATGTCCACCACCGGTTATTTCCGTCTTATGTAATATTAGTATCTTGGAATAAAAAAAATTTCATTCTCAAAAAAAAAAAAAAAAAAAAAACTAATCCGACAAATGAATAACTTATTGGAGAAAATAAATTGTTTTTTCCATGTATCAAAATTGTGATTTGTTATTAAGGAGATATATATAGTCCCTACATTTATTTTGTTTTTGCTAATAGTCCCTAGTCCCTACATGCAATTAAAGAAGCAAATTATTTCCCCTTGGCCCCTTGGACTCATATTTTATGGAGAACAAATAATTTGCACATGTATTATTACCATAACAACAAACATTGCACATGTATAATGTACAAACATGTAAGACTATAAGAGATAGTATTCACTAGCATTATTAGTATGTATGATGCATCTG
The DNA here is from genome assembly GCF_958449725.1 of Rosa rugosa. Lineage (NCBI taxonomy): Eukaryota > Viridiplantae > Streptophyta > Magnoliopsida > Rosales > Rosaceae > Rosa > Rosa rugosa. Next base: position 66,522,801 of record NC_084821.1, on the reverse strand, counting down.
TTAGAGCAAATGCACCCATGAACCAAGGGCAATTGCTGATTTGTCAACTAAATTGGTACTACCAATCCACTATTCATCCCAAATTGGCAATTGCCTCTAGCTTACACAATGCACCAATAAAAGGCAATTTGCCTGCTAATCTACTATTCACACTTTAAATTTGAATAATTCTGTAGATCAAAATAATGTTAAATTTGGTATGGAAAATTAAAGAGAGGGAATGAGTATTTATAGAATTCTTCAAAATAAATTTTAATTTTTGTTAACGTTCGAATTAATTTTTGCATTAAACAGAAGAAGAAAAAATTATCGTTGGTATTTAATTACAGCCATTGGATTGAGATCCAACGGCTATAATTTTAAACCGTTGCATGTTTGTGTGCTTGCAAAATAGAACTGTTGGAAGCTGAAATGGAGCCCACCTTGATTAGTCGGGCATTTCGTTGGGCAATAATCAGTCAGCCAATTGCCCAGGCAGCTGGTCCCCACGCTGGCCCCAGCAATCAGTCGGGCAGTATTTTGTGGGTGCATTGCCCATTTGCTACCAATTGCCCAATTGGTCCACCAATTAAACCACCGGTGCATTTGCCCTTATGCCTTATGACATAAACATATTTGTTTGGATTTACTGGAAGAATTTAAACTAAAAAAAAATCAATAATTGAACATAGTGAAGAGAAATACTACTGGGTCAATACCTAATCGGTCATTATCACAAGAATTTTAGTATGTCAACTTGCTCTTTATATAGATCCGTCATAAAACATGACTAGCTAGCTAGCTAGCTTCAAATGATGGAATACATGCACATATATAATGACTTTTCACAATGATGACCATAGTTAACAAGTTTTTATTGATGACGCGCGATGATAATAATAGCGTTCACACAATGGCTAAAACAAGCTTGAAAAAATCAATGCCGCTCACAACAAACTACATGTTGACTAATCATATATAAATGTTAGAGTGACTACATAAACACAGGAGAAAATTCATTGTTATTTCCTCCACATTTGAACCAACACGGTTATGTCTTGCTGCTTCATATCTTATTTCCTTGCACTTCAAGTTCTTAGAACTTGCTGTACACTTTCTAAACCGTAGTACTAGTAGCTCTTGCTTTTAACCAACCTGTTTCTTTCAGAGCAAGACCAAGAAAACGAAGAAAGTTAATTGTGGGGACTACTCGGTTTAGAATACTATTCTATCTTATCGATCTTGCGTAAGCAGCCATAGCCTATTTTGCCGTCATTATCTTCTTCTCTTTGCTTTAAAGAGAGAGAAACAGCTACCACTGCTTGTCTCTATAAATAGAGAGGGCTGTCTCGTTTTGTTTCTCATTCTTAGAGCCAAAGGTTCTTCAAGCAGTAGTTTTCATAAGAGATCACCAAAGCTATCCGCTTATTTCGAAACATGACGGTACGTACTTGCTTTAACCTATCTAGCTGCATTATGAAAAAGAGTGCATGCTTCTGGTTTATGCAATTGTTACTTACGGCTGAAGTTATATACCATTGTTTCTTGGTCGAAATATACGATCACTCAGCAAGCTAGAGCTTTAAAAGCAGAAATTGTACTGCATCTGAACTATTGTTTGTGTTCTGGTTAATTTTCTGCAGATTGTAGAGATGCAAGTGCACATGGACTGTTCTGGCTGTGAGAACAAGATAAAGAAAGCTCTCAAAAAGCTTAAAGGTATAACTACTTTGCAAATGCTCTTTTTGCTATTTCCCTTTTCAGATATCAGCTTTATTCCTATCGACCATATGGATCTGTGGCTCACAGTCTTAAAGTTTATAAATTTGATTGTACTTACGTATGGTTATTAATTAGCTCTATAGCTCTGGACGTTGAGATCTTTATGATATAACTAGATTCAAAGGTGTAAAAAATCCGAGGTATGGCATCCGAGTACTAAGAATCTTAACGATGGAGTAAGATTGATCAAGAGATTAATCAAAGACCAAGACCAAACTGAATGGGCGTAGACTTATGTATTAACTGACCAACAATATCTAATCAGATGGATTTAGTTAATGTGATATATCTAATATTGTTTGTATGCAACTATCGATTTTACAGGAGTAGACGATATTGACGTGGATATAAACATGCAGAAGGTGACTGTCATGGGATGGGCTAAACAAGAGAAGGTTTTAAAGGCAGTGAGGAGGACTGGAAGGACAGCTGAGCTTTGGCCTTACCCTTACAACCCTGAATATGGTCACAACCTTAATGTTCAGTACTACCAGCAGCATCAGCCCCGCGATGGCCACGAACATCACCACCACCACCACCATCATGATCATCAAAGTAAACACAAGATTACCACCTACAATTCGATTCCCAATTACTCGTCTTATTCGTACAATTACTACAAGCATGGCTACAGTGGCAAGGAGCATGGCTATTATCAGCCTCCTCCTTACTCCACCATGTTTAATGAGCAGGACACTGCTGTGTTCAGTGATGAAAACCCTCATGCCTGTTCCATTATGTGACATCATAGGTCTTATGTTACGGTAAATTTAGTAGTCTCTTTCATGATATACATGGAGCTCTTTCATGACAGAAATTCAACTTGGGACTGGTTGTCTACCTTAAATCTGCCCCTGGTTCTAGTGGTTGATTTCCCATTTAGTTTTGCTGTATATATGCAATTATTCATGCGTGTACTTCTGAGTGATTCACAAGCGTTAATTAGTGTGCGCTTCTCATAAGTCTCTCACTCTCTCCATTACTTTTGTAATAGGATGTGATCAATTATCATGTATATCAATAATGAATGAAGTGGCATGTATATATTTTTGGTTTTTCCAATTTAGTCCAGCATTTGAGTGAGTTTCTTCTGAGAATTTTTTTTTTTTTTTTTTGCCCGACTAGAAAGCAACTCACGTGATATGTACCAATACTTTTAATTTGAAGTAATCACAATATAAATTAATAGACTAAGAAACGAGACGTTTTCCTTATACAATCAATCACATTATACATTGCACGTGTAATTACAAATCCACCTTATTAAACTCGACCAACTATAATTCGATGCACTCCACCGACTAATATATCCTGTAGCTTTCTTATCCAAGCATATGAAGACAATGACAACATACTAAGCTCATAGATATTTTTTTTCTTATGTCTTTATTTTGAAGCTGATAAGAAAGAAGAGCCTTTAGGCATATTAGGCGGGCCAAAAACTTAGCCCAGCCAATAATTCTTGGGGATAAGATTGCTGTATATATGCTTTTGTAATATGTATGTAGCCGCTGACCTGCCTGTACCCAACGAACAACTACAATGATTTCTTCCCTTTGGCGCTACTTTGATTTGAACTGCTCAACCCACATGTGATGTGCTACCTTTATACACATACCATGAAAAATTAGTGAAATTCATCTCCTTTATGTCATGATCATGCGTAGTGTTGCAACATATCCAACACGAATTTAAAAACCTCGATCGAATCAAGGAGACATGCATCAATTTAATCTTATCGCTAACCTCTCCATTGAGTATTTCGCTTTGAAACAGGTATACAAACATATTTTACGAGTTAAATACACTCAAGTATAACTCAGAGTTTTATCTTTTAGTTAAGTTCGACTCGTTTCTTTCACATACAATGAACCAAATTCTTCCTTTCCTTTCTAAGCCAAAACCTCATGTCTATTTATTGGTCACCTAGAAGCCAAGTTTGGAAACCTATCTCCACAAATCATACACAAAAAGACCATCCTTTTTTTCGGCAAGTACTTCCCAAGGTTTTTTTTTTTTTTGAGAAGAAAATAGTCACCGTAATTTAGATGGATATATCAGTTCTTAGTACACGGGATAGCCATTGAGGCACGTCCTCAAATTAAACACGTAATGTAGGAACAAAATCGCGTTTTTAAATAATAAGTGCGCTGTCTGATTACATTTACGTACATGTAATTAAAAAAGGAAAGAGAGAATAGAAAATTACCTATGTGTCTGAGGAAGAAGACATTAGACATGGGCTTTGCTTATGATGATTGCTCGTCAGAAAAGCAAAGATGATAACTAAGAGTATGGCATCGATGCTGACCTTGCCTTCTTTGATTCAAACGAGAAATTAGGATCTCTCTCTATCTCTATCTTCTTCTTCTTCCACCTGCACCCTATATAAATGGCCTCCGCTCCTCTAATCCACGCGCGCTGCGGTTACTCGCCCAGATTCAGTAGCAGCAGTAATCGACGGAATGGAGGAGGAGGAGCTCTAGGTTCGTCGCCGTCGTCGTCTTCGTCTTCGTCTTCGTCTTCGTGTTGCTCTTCTTCGTATTTGGCCTTCTCTTCTGGTAAATTGAGTACGATTTTGTTAATTGCCTGAGAAATTTGCTTGATTTTAGAAATAAGGAGATTGAATTTGTTGAGGTTTTGATTTTGATTTTGAGTTTTCAGGGGCGTATAATTGCTGGAGGAACCAAGGACTCAGAGCTCACGCTATGACCAGTCAGGGGAATTTTGCTTCTTCCTCCAGAGGTGTTGCGAGTGCGGAGAAGAAGCCTGATCATCTTCTCGTACTTGTTCATGGCATATTGGCTAGGTATGTGTTCTTCCAACTCCTCAAAAGAGATTTGTAAAATTGTTATATGTTAGATAGAGGCTAATATGTGCATACCTTCGAGTGAGATGAGTCTTGTTTGTTGGAAATATATGCATATAATTGTGAAAGTGATTATCTTTGAGTCGTTTGATTTTGTTAGTCTTGGTTTAAATTTTCGGATTTATATAAGTTGAAGGATTGCATGATTGCTGTTGCTTTGGTTTTGTTTTGTTTATCCGTGATTATGCATTTCTTTGGCTTTCTCCCCTGAATTGATATCAAGTTAACTGATTCTTAGTAATGCAGCCCAAGTGATTGGACATACGTGGAAGCAGAATTACGAAAGCGTCTAGGCAGAAGCTTCTTAATCTATGGTGAATTGATCTCACTTACTTCTTCAACTATGTGGAACTTTGCTTTCAGCTTATGATAGTTTTAAATATGTAGAATTAATAAGTTAGAAGAACAGTAAGAAACAGAGTATCAGTCAAAAAAAAGGTAGTGGTGGGGTTGAGAGCTGTCAGATTAAGTAGGACAATGGGAAATCTGGACTGAAAAGCTCTTGTATCTTAGCTTATAAGATTGCTCTATAACCTTACCTGGTCTTCAAATGCATGAATTTAACATTGGCTGTTATTCTTTAATATGCTAGTTTTAACATCACGCGTACTGTATTTCAGCAAGTTCATGCAACACGTACACAAAAACTTTTGCCGGGATTGATGGAGCTGGAAAGAGACTGGCAGATGAAGTGAGTTTTGAAATCTACAAGCCACTATTTGTAAAGTTTACTCTTTGATTATAAATCATGTTACCTGTGGCTAGTTGAGAAATAATATCCGTACTTGCATAACCTTGGAATATTTTGATTAACAGGTCATGCAAGTTGTGCAAAAGACTGATAGCCTGAAGAAAATCTCATTCTTAGCCCATTCTCTAGGGGGCTTGTTTGCAAGATACGCAATATCTGTTCTTTACAGACCCACTGATATTCCCAATTCACCTCTTGTAAATTCAAAAGCAACACACTCTTTGAGACGAGGAAAGATTGCCGGTTTGGAGCCAATCAATTTTGTAACATTGGCAACCCCACATCTTGGGGTGAGGGGGAAAAAGCAGGTAATTTTATTTTATTAACTACATTTACCCTATAGTAAGATGCCATTCTGGACTCTGCTAAGGTGTATTACTTTTTTCCGAAGTCATTCTGACTTGGAACAAACACCCGTATACCTAGGGAACTTAGTAAGGGATGAGTAGATGGATTAACTTTTCTGATAAAGGATGTTAACACTGTTATTTAATTGTGCAACAATCAAGAGTTGTTGGAGGGCATCCATTAGGGGACTGTTCACAATGTTTGTCAGATATTTCACATTATCGAGAGAACAATTAAACATAGTACTGATACTGAGACTTCAAATGTAAAAAAACGAAGATAGAAATGCATTTTTAACTAAATATCTTCACTTCTGTCATGCTTTATTATGGTAGCTGTTTATGTCCTGTAACTGGGACTACTTGAACCTAACCTTCACATACTAAATTTGAATATTTTAATTGTCTTTTTTCTTCAGCTTCCATTTCTTTTAGGCGTACCATTGTTAGAAAAGCTGGCTGCGCCAATTGCTCCTATTGTTGTTGGTCGAACTGGTAGTCAGCTGTTCCTCACTGATGGTAAACCTGAAAAACCACCGCTTCTTTTGAGAATGGCATCTGATTGTGAAGATGGAAATTTTGTGTAAGTTGAGCATTTTATATTAATTACTTTAGGCATTTCTTTTTCTGGCAAAGTTATATTATGGTTCTGATGTTTCATTTTGCAGATCTGCATTGGGATCGTTTAGATCTCGGATTCTTTATGCTAATGTATCTTATGATCGTATCCTCATGTTTATCATTCATTTTGTAGCAGAATTATATGAATGCCTAAACTTTCAAATTTCAATTCATTAGTCTCTCTTTTCTATACCAGTTTCTTTAACATTATACAGATATGGTTGGTTGGCGTACATCATCCATAAGGAGAGAGACAGAAATTTTTAAGGTGATTGTTGATATAACCATAGTTTGTAACTTCTGTAAATTTGTGCTATCTATTGCCAAAACCGGTATAATTTGTTTTTGGAATCATGGCCATCATGTTTCTCAAGCTAAATATTTTAGCTTTTGATTAATTCAAATACCGAGTCTACCCTTCAATTTTATGCATCAATCTGATGATTTTAACATTATTTGCAGCCTCCTCGCCGGTCTTTGGTTGGCTACAAGCATGTTGTAGATGTAGAGTATTGTCCCCCAGTTTCCTCTGACGGCCCCCATTTTCCTCCTGAAGCAGCTAAGGCGAAGGAGGCAGCCCAAAGTAAACCCAACCAACAGAACACTTTGGAATATCATGAAATTGTTGAAGGTAAGTACATAAGTGCCAGCAGATATTCATGATATGATGACATAGATGGAATGCAATCCTTTACTTGGCATTGGGTAAAAATTTGCTTAGTATTGTGAACAGATGAAATGATACGAGGCTTACAACAGTTGGGATGGAAAAAAGTTGATGTCAGCTTTCATTCTGCACCTTGGCCATTCTTCGCCCACAACAACATTCATGTACTGTTCTGAATCAATCTTTCTTCATGGGATTTGCCTCATCTCTCCATTCTGACTAAATGGATTTCTCTTTGTAAATCCAGGTAAAAAATGAATGGCTTCACAATGCTGGTGCTGGAGTGGTTGCACACGTTGCTGACACTCTAAAGCAACAAGAATCCTCCACATTGACTGCCAGCTTATAGCTATAATCTGTATGTAAGTGCACTGATAGTGATAACATGTAGAAAAACCTGAGATTATGAGATCAATCAATGAAACGTATTGTTAGTCACTATTTTTTTTTTTGACTTTGTCAAGGGGAACCCAAAGGCTTCCTAGGCCCAAGATAAACCCCTTCGGCGCATGTGAAATGCTCCAACTGTGCATTGCAGCACAGTGCCTCGCCACTTTGACAGCTTCGGGGTTCGAACTTAGGTTGGGGAGCACACCCAACTAAGCAAGAACCACTAGGCCACTTGCAGCACGTATTGTTAGTCACTATTGTACATCCTTTTACCTACCTCATTGTTCGCTCATATAACCTTGATTTGTGGGGAAGACGTTGATAGAGTAGTCAGGTGCATGTTTGAAATGAAAGGTGTAACCACACAAAAACAGACATGCATGAGCGGGATATTCTGCACAGAAGTTATAGCAGAAAGATCAAGAACTTAAATGAATGTTGTGGGTTTCAAGTCAGTCTTATTAGTTTAGCACCAATATGTACCAATAATTTAGGTTTCATTCGTGACTGTGCTAGTGTGCTCTCCAGTTCCATACCTTAAAGTTGGAAGGGTTCCCATGTATCAGACCCATACTAGTGGATTTAATTACTCACAGAGTCAGTTGTTAATATATCATAACACATTGTAAACAAAACCAGGGGCTTATACACCGAGGACTTCCCCCATTCGTGAGCTTTGATTAAATGCATTAAGATTTTTGGTCGATTTATAGAATGAGATCATGCTATTTTTGGCATGTATTTATGAACCAAATTTCATGCATGATTTCTAGCTATCATCCTGCACCAGTGGACGGCCTAGGTGTTTCAAAGGTTGATAGTGAAGGAGTAGTTGCTGCTATTACAGATGATAATATGGTTGCCCAGCTCTATTTCTCGGTATCGCCTCCTAGGAATACTATGTAATCGAAAGAGGAGTTGGAGTTCAAATGTGAATTGGATCACAGGTTTCCTTTGGTTAATGGACAATCTGCACAGCATACCAATACCAATCCTTTGGAGACCATCGAATGCGAGGCCTATTTCTTATCATATAGTTGCAAGTATTACTTGAATCTTATCCTCGTTGTTTCTGCTTTTATTTTCATTGCTTTTATTCTTCTGGTTTTCCAGCATTTTGATGACCAGCCGGATGATGATCCCACAATTCATGACAACATTTTACTGAATCAATCCCTCCCTCGAGGGCTAGCTAGTTGTTAACAATATGAAATTTGTTTAATTGGTTGGTTATGTATTTGATCTGCTGGATGTTGGTTTTAATGAAATGAATGAGTTGGATCTGATCGACATTTTATCAAATATTGAAATCTAGAATATCTTGGGAATTTTAATTCAATTAATTCCGTTGATCATGTTGTTCTTTCCTAGATTATATAGGAAACGGGTTACCCCTCCCTGATTTGAAGAAGAATACAATCTCTTTCCACACTCGGAAGAATACGATTTGTGACTGTGATATGCCGGCCGCCAACCGAGAAGATCAAGCACATTGTAAAAGTGATTTGTGAACATGGCCTTGTTAACTATTAACTCGAAAAGTAAAGTAATAATGTTGTGCATTCACACTTCTTTTTGCAGGTATGTTAGAAAATGTATGAACATAAGTTTATTTGGACATGTTCTTTAGAAAATTCTACTGTACATACACGGTGGTCAAAAAAGTCACACATGACCACAAAACTACAGTCTCAAAAGACGTCAATACTTCAAATTGTAACATTATGTTTCAAAATTCAAACCTAATCAATTAAGAATTTAAGTATCACCGCGTGTTAAACCGTGTCAGGCGGGACATAGAATCAACATTCCTTCCAATTAGAACTAAACAAGTTGTATACGAAAGGGATTAAACGTCAAACACTAACAAAATTCTAAATTAATGAAAATTCAACCGCATTCATGTAACCAAAAATAAAAATTACTTTCTTTACACTAGATCAGGATACGTTTACGGCTAAAATTTGTCTTTAAAAAAAAATGTTATCATTTAGCTCATATTCTTTCTATGGTCAAGGCCTCAAGGGTATCATTAACCTTTAATCCCCAACCTCCAATTTGCTACCCCGCCACAAATCCTTCTCCTCTTCGTGCAATACACGCGCTTCGCCTTTTCAACGAATATGAGCTCTCACGCGCCAAAAGGGGCGTGGCGGAGACATAAACCGGAGCCCTGCCCCCGTCGTGGCATAATAGAATTGGGTCCCATTCCTCACCCAACCTCATTCACATACCAAACAGTTTCTCCAGACCTTTTTACAAAAGAGAAAGAAAGGTTGAGAAAAGAGAGAGAGCTCACAGAGATAACCAAAAAAAAAAAAAAGGTTCAGAGTGAGTGAGATCGACCATGGCCGAGAGAGAGAACCACGTCTACACCGCCAAGCTCGCCGAGCAAGCCGAGCGCTACGACGGTACCCTTCTTCTCTCTCACTCTCACTCAGTTTTTTTTTTTTTTTTTTTGTGAAATCTGTTTGGTTTAGTGAGGAAATCAACGAGAGCAGAGAGCTTAACGGACTGTGAATTGGCTTTGGAATTTATTTATTTTTTATTTATTTTTTGTGATTTTTGTGATGAGAATCTGGACTAAGAACAGTGTTAGGCAGGAGAATCGAGATCTAGGCCTTTGATTTCTTAGTTTTTGAGCATTTTTAGAGCGAAATCTAGGCTAGGGTTAGGGTTTGAGGTTTTGAAGTTGTGTTTTTACTTTAATCTTTTGGCAGAAATGGTGGAGGCGATGACGAAAGTGGCGAAGCTTGACGTGGAGCTGACTATCGAGGAGCGGAATCTGCTGTCTGTGGGGTACAAGAACGTGATCGGAGCACGGAGGGCTTCTTGGAGGATACTGTCCTCGATTGAGCAGAAGGAGGAGAGCAAGGGGAATGAGCAGAATGTGAGCCGTATCAAGGAGTACAGGAACAAGGTGGAGACTGAGCTCTCCAGCATTTGCAGTGACATCATGAGGGTTATTGATGAGCATCTCCTTCCGTCTTGCTCGGCTTTCGAGTCCACTGTGTTCTTCTACAAAATGTGAGTGTGGTTTCAAGAAGGTTTTGTTTGGGGGTTTTGGTGTGTGGATTGGAGTTTTGAGTGGTTTGTTTTGTGTGATTGCAGGAAAGGAGATTACTATCGCTACTTGGCTGAGTTTAAGACTGGTGATGACAGGAAAGAGGTTGCTGATCAGTCAATGAAGGCTTATCAGGTATGCTGGAAAATGTTTAATTTGGTTTATCTGTTGTTTGTTTGTCAAAGGAGACTAGGATAAAGAAAGATGTCAAAAAGATGAACTCTTGGTTGCTTGAACAGGAAAGAGTAGAAACTTATATCTGATTTATATTATCCAAAACTAACTATACTTGGCTAAAGTTAATGTTGGTACTATCTAACACCAGGTTGTGTTGAAGATATTGCTTAGTTTCTTTTTACTTTATATGATGATTTTATCATAGTGGACAATCACATCCTAGATTTGATCGGGTGTTTCAAGTTGTGGAGGGCTGGGGGTATAGTCTTAGGTTAAGTTCTACATTGCAAGACTTGGCCTGTGTATGTAGGTATTCGTAACTGTTTAGTGATTGTGCTGTAGTGTGTATGTGCATTTTGAAAGTTATTATTGTTGGTCAAAGCAGTCCACTAATGAATCCTTGAGTGCGGGATCCCATCTAGGTCCCTGATATTTCTTGTTTTCCTTCAGGCTGTTTGCCTTGATTAGGATATACATATGACTCTTAATATTTATATTTTCAATGTGGGCGTATCAGAAAGTGTGGACGGCATTTGATATGGCTATACTGATTTTCTCCTCCTATACATAAACTGTCATTACTGTTTTTTAGATCGCGGTCCAAATGCACAAGTAATTGATTTGTCACTCAAACTGTCTCTCTGTTTATCTATTTCCAGGCAGCTTCTAGCAAAGCAGAGACTGATTTACCTCCCACACATCCCATCAGGCTGGGATTGGCCTTGAACTTCTCTGTCTTTTACTATGAAATCTTGAATTCTCCTGAAAGGTATGCGTTTCATTGTGATCAATATTCGTGCTATAGATTTTTCTTTTTAACTAGTTTATGTAATGTAATGTTTCGTTTGTTGACGGAAAGCAAAAGTAGAAGAAACGAAATTTACTTGGTTGTACATTGGTAACTTTTACCAGAGCCTGTCATCTTGCAAAGCAAGCCTTTGATGAAGCTATCTCCGAGCTGGATACTTTGAGTGAGGAGTCATACAAGGACAGCACCTTAATCATGCAACTCTTGAGGGACAACCTCACATTGTGGACCTCTGACATTCCGGAGGATGGAGGTAATTATAAGTTATTATAAGAGAAAGATTATTCTACCTTCTGCATTTGTATTGGTAGAGTTTCTCTCAAGTTGGATTTTATCTTATTTTCTTTTATCTTGAGGATGGTGGCTTTCTGGATTAATGTCATTTCATGCGGATGCATTAGTAAGGACTGGTTGTATCCTGTTTCAAGTCTTGGATGTTTATTAGTGACTTCAAATTTGGGGGTGTCTTTTGACAATTTATTAGATGGAGTAATGGTTGTCTGATGTGTTCCTATCTATTAAAGTCATATTTCGTTGAGTAATCCGGTTACTTATAGCTTCTAAATTTCACTTCATATCTTTTGTTGCACTGGTATGGTGCAGTTAAATGTCCTAATAATGGTAGTTGTCTTCAATTAAATGACACCAGCCTATTTGGATTTTTGCAAATTTCGATGACCCAAGTAGTAGTAGTCATTTGTATGCATTATTGTTTATTTTCATACTCTCGGGGTTTCCAGCCTGTATCACCTATGCAAGAGAGGGCATGGCCTTGCTAGCTCATGCGTGTAGAAAGCTATGTAATAATATGTTGATGTAGAAAGCTATGTAATAATATGTTGATAGTGATCAGATACCATTAGGTGATTTCTTGATACTTTTTCTGCGGAAGCCAAAAAGATATTTGCAGAGTTCAGAAACAGTAGAAGAGTTAACCAATATAAGTCTTTTGTTTTCTCATACATGTAACGTGGTTATGTAAAACACATCATTTTGATAGTGGTTTCAAACTATAAGATGATTCTTGATACTTTATCCGAGGAAACTTAAAAGATACTTCTAGAAATTGAAAAGATTACCAAAAGATTGTCCATAAGGTTTTTATGTAGCACATAAAAGAATTATAGTTGCAGAATTAAAAAGTAAAGAGTAATTATAGATAGAAGTAGAACTTAGAATCAAAATTGTTTGTTTTTTATGTAGCAAGGATGTGAATTCGTTATTAGGTTTGTCTCTTTTCTTTCCCAGCTTGATCCAGTAAGACCTTCAATGAACATTCTGATTAGATCACATCAAGTTGTTAAAGATACAGAGTGCTTTGATTCCTAATAGCCTCGTATGATAGAAATTTGGCCAATTATGTGGACGAATTTGATATTAATGGGTTGACATGATCTTTTTCAATTAGCCATAGGTTTATTTAAAGAATTTCTTTGTAATCCTGAACATATATGAGGTGGAATCACTGTATATGGGATTAATGCAGATTATGCATGTGGCATTAAGGGGTTGAGATATTATTGTCAAGATGCGTCTTGTTCGATCATGCTTTTGTTCTTATATCTTAGGTTGTATCGAACTTTGTTCCAAATTACCCTTGTCATTGACTCTATCTCCCGCTCCTGCTCTCCCTGTCTCCAGATTTTCTTAACGAGTTGATATCTGCATAATTCATTCATTTATTATTCTGCTGCAGTTGAAGAAGGGCAGAAGGCGGACAGCTCTGCAAAAACTGGAGGTGAAGATGCAGAGGTAGCTTTATTGCCCATCTAGCCACCATTTTGTTCTTTCATTTACAGCCATATCTAGCAATCATTTTTGTCATATTTAGAGGGTTTTTGACATCCTTATTTCCTTTTTTCTTTGGGCAGTGACTCGGCATGGACCATGGGTAGGACTTGTGTACTTTATGGATGAAGAAAACTTGCAGGGTCTACTCGTAGGCTGCTTTTATTTCTGATTTTTACAAACTTGATTCTAGTATCATTTGGCATTTGTAGTTTGACCTGTCACTGTAGCATTTGCAACCCTGAGTTCTCTTTCCATGTTGTTGACCTAATGTAAAGGTTTTTCTTCCACATATCATCCTTTTATTTGTTGAGGATGTGAGACTCCATTTAGTTGGAGACTTGGAGTTGGTTATCTGCTGAATGTGTGGCACTGTGGTGTTGTTCATTTAGGCTGCCCCCTTCTTTTTTCTCTTTTTCTTTTTTCTCAAGGCATGATACCAATATTTAATAGAACATCAAGAATCCACCCAATTAACTACCTTGTTTGCCCAAGGAAACTTCCCAGGAAATATTAGATTATAAGAAACTCATGTCAGTTATTTTCGCACTAGGCCACCAGTAAATGTGATTAGAAAATGCTTGTTGATCCCTTAAATGAAATAATGGCTCTAGTGGTCCAATGGTTAGATTAAACGTATATGAAAATTTTGAATAGAAATGGAGTTTTGCGTGGATTGACACATTGAGAGATGTCATGGGAGTGCAGGTGTAAAAAAATTGAGATACCGTGTTGATAAAAACTTTTTGATGAAACTTACAAGTTTTTTAAATGTTCAAACTCAAACAAAGAAAATTTACAAGACATGATATTTGTGCTTGTGTTCTTGCAGAAATATATCTCATATCATGATTATATTTCTGGTGGTTCATAGCATTTATCTTTACGGTATTCTTTTAATTCTTCTCAATCTTTGATCTTCTTTACTGATTTCGTGAGTCTAGAAAAAATTTAAATAAAGAAATTTGGAGTGTATATAATGATTTCTTCCGTAGTTCAGAGTGTCAATAGTAGTTTCTACTCGAAACTTCTTTTCCTGTATATTTAAACCCATTGTCTATGGTTACATTCTAAGGCAGATCATGACTTAGAAATAAACTAGAAAGTTCGCCTGAGCGATGCTGCGGATTTGTGTTTTTATAGGTGATAGAGTAGAAATTACAATCTTATAATGCTTGCCGAATATGCTATCGTTTTACATATCATAAAAGCCGGTTCACAAACTTCTTCACCAACTCATCCAAACTTAAGACTATTCTAACGTACATGCTTAAGAGAAGACAATTGGTAAGGAAACTGATGAGATATGTTCATTGGTTTAAAATGGTACTAACTTTGGAAGTAAGTTGTCCTTTCGCATCTCTGCTAGTCCCACATTTCTCATTGATGAAATTTACGAAATCTTTTAAATCTCAGCCTCCACCATACTCTTCACCATCCTTGTTGACCTTTGGAAAAAAAAAATTCAATGTCGGATATCAACTCACTCCATACTTGCACAGGATTTGCATTAGGCCATGTATTTATCCCTCTATACTCTCATTTTTCTTTTTAACATAATTTCCCTATCATATTTTGTCAATGTCAAAACAAATTGACCAAAATGTGTTCTCAACCACTGTCAGTGCTAAGATCAGTCCAATTGCTCCTCCAGAGAAGGATGCTACTGTGGAATCAACTTCACTGCAATTTGACAGAGAAGCACATCAATGAATGAAATTGGAAAAGACATTAGTATTAACATGATTAGCTTGATATCCACATATGGAACATGGTCAGTTTCCTAATGTGTGAAACTTAAGGATCCTGACCCTACTTCTTGATAGTTCTAAATCAGAAGATACTAAAATGAGAATAAAGTTGAACTGAAAAACAAAGCGTACCTGATAGGGTGCATGCATTAGTTATATTTCTCTTTGTCTAATTCTTCCATTATCAAATCTATGCATATATTCCTCCATTTCTGCCTTGTACAGATCACCAGCCTCTTCCACATTGCAAGTGGAATTAGATGCAAGAGAATACTTATGTGTGGCTGAAAATTCCAGCAGGTCCAGCCTATATATAATCTCCTCAATTTTGGCTGCACGGGACGAATATGCCACAGCCAACAATTCCATAGTCAAAGCTTTGTTTTCTTTTCTTCTTTCACGTTTGATCTTCAAAAGTATCTACACAATTGCAAAATACTAATTCAATGATGACTTTCCATCCATTAGATAAAAAAATGAACTCAACATACTATAAGAAACAGCAGACATAAGCTTTCATATTAAACTAAAATGGCATATATTGATAGTTCAAACACACAACCTGAAAGGTCTTTTAATTTAATTGTTACTGAAACAGCAATCAATTACTATCACTAAAGCTAGCTTTTTTCATATACTCATGTCTTTAACGAAAATTTTAAGCATTTTCTTCTATTTCTAATATAAAGCAACCCTCTGATCCAATATTTTCAAACTTGTCCTTCAATTTCTACCTACTGAATTCCTTCAATCTCTGCCTCTGCTTTCCTTCGATTTTCGTCTCCCTTTTCTTCTTCTCTTATATTTGTACTATCAAAAAGATGCTTCTCCTTCTCTCTCCGATCAGTCTAGTGATGTGAATTTCCCTCTTCTTCTTTGAGTTCTTTCGGTGCATGTCTCTCGCGGAAGACCCAAAAGACCTCTATCTATCTCCCAGTCTCTCTCACTCTATGAAAGTCGAATGGCAGCATTGTAATAAAGAAACAATGAGGGGCAAAAAAGTAAATCAATTTGAGAGTTTCTGTTCACGGGGAGCTAGCGCTTTAGTATAGGTAATGAGTAGTTTCTACTCATTAACAGTTTCTAAGGCAGATCGTGACTTAAGGAGCAAAAGAGCGAGTCAAAATAATTGTCTCAGCCACATATAAACAAGTAAGAAAATTACAATAGATATAGTGAGGTCTTAAACATAACAAGAAGGTATGAAGATGGGAACCTCAGACTAGTAACTACTAACAGAAATCCAAAACAAATCTTCCACAATCTACGTAGTCTTCTCCCTTATAAAAAGGAACCCTTCTTTCTCTAATATATAGTCCTCGATCCTCTGATTGATTTGATCTCCAAGCAATTTTAAACTAGCAGTAATTATTTAACAATGGCCAAGTCTAGTATTATCATCCTCGCTTCAGCCCTTTGCTTCTTGTCCTTCATCAACAACGCTTACAGCGAAGACAAGACAACACTCCAGATTGAAGGCGTAGTCTTTTGTGACAGCTGCCGCATCCAGTTCATCACCAGAATCAGCGAGCTTATACAAGGTTGGTATACATTAAGCTTAAATTAATCGAGCAAATATATCTTCAGTTTCTTACAATGCAAGCAACCATTCTCGATGGCAGGTGCAAAGGTGAAGTTGGAATGCAAGGACCGCGAAAGTGGTAGCATAACATACAGCAAGGAGGCCGAGACCAACGAGCAAGGAAGGTACTCAATTGAAGTGGATAGTGACCATGAGGAGGAGGATTGCGAGGTCGTCCTGGTGAGCAGCCCCAACGAGGACTGCAACGAGATTAACCACGACTTACACCAACAGACCAGCGCGAGGATTAGTCTCACAAAACACAATGGAATTGCCGGACCGGTGCGCATTCCGAACCCTCTTGGCTTCATGAAGAAGGAAGCTGCTCCTGAGTGCCCTGAGGTGCTCAAGGAGCTTGGACTCACCCCGGATGGCGACATCGAATAAGTTGTTATCAGTCGATCATTTCTTACATTATGAATAAGTGTACAGATTTAAGCTCCATGTGATTTATGTGTCGTTTACACACTTCGGATTATATTCTTCTGAAGAAATGATAATAAGCTCATTATCAAGAGATTTGCACAGGCATGTGCCTTGTTACTTGTTAGTACCAATTTGTTGAGCATCCCTAACTAACCTAGATGTTCTGCCGAATTATGAAGCTTGTAGCTCCGTCTTTTGAGTATGAGAATAAAATGAAAGATATGACTAATCATTTAGATTTTCAGAAAAATCCATGATAATTTAAGTGGTTATGCATCTCTAGTTTTGATGCCAAAATGAACTGGCCGTTGTTTCAGCCACCAATGGGAGAGAATAGACTTAAGGAGCTTCTTCAGGTTCATCTTCTATTTTAGGACTATAGAAGTGCTACTGGAGAAAGGATATGTGAAAGTGCTCCAGCAACAATATCAACTGAGGCTTCTTGACCGATAGTACACAAAGTTTGAAAGTTTCATGAGCTTCTTAAACCGGTACCGCCGTGAAGCGATGGTTTATGAACCCGTGGAAACCTAATTCTTTGCAAACCGTGTCAACACGACCACCCTTTTTTGGAAAATGAAAATGGGTGTTTTTATGGAAAATATGGGTCCTGAAATATCGAATCATTGTTTGGATGCTAAATATACTGTAGGACACGGATCAATATTTAAGGTCTGGATAACGGGTCATAACAAACAAAAGCTAGCACAAAGCAAATTCCCAAAAAATACGTAAGTTTTTCCTAATATAGAAAAATTCCTTCCTCTAATTAGTCTGCATGTAGCTATGCACTCGATCTTGTCCTCCTCTTGGTTGATATTCAACAAAACAAGAAAAATAAGCAAACGTTTAATTAACAATAATGACAAAACATAGTTCTACTAGGCTTGCTGCCTCTGCCGTTTGCTTCGTGTCCCTCCTCAAATTTGCTCACAGCTCCCAAGCTGATGCCGCCAGCAGGCTCCAGGTGGAGGGTATAGTTTTACTGGAAAGTTGGTTTAGTTTTTGTATTGTTCTCAAATGAGATTAATTTTTTGCCACATTGGTTTAATAGATGGATCAATGAAGTATTTCCTTATGCATGTAAAATAGTATGATATATTTTTTTTTTCCTATTTTTTTCTTATGGTGTTGAGTATAGATCCAACACAATACTTTGAGTTCTTTCAAATCCTAAGAGCTAAGCCCTAATTTTCAACTTATGCTCAAGTAATTTTATATATACTACGATATTAGCTGCAGATAGCAATGCCATTTTTATTTTATGGAGAATCAATTAGTCGAGTTTGAGCTTCATTATAATTCCATGCATGATGGCTAACCATAAAGAAAAAGGTTCTGTGTTCCTTGGCCGGCCACTGTGAGCAAACTGCAAAAGTGATTCGGAACTTTATATATATCACCTAATATTGCAGGATATTAATATAATGGCATATATTCGGAAATGATCGGTTGGAAGAAACCTGACAGATCGAGACCACTTTAAACTTAATGTGAATGGTTCTAGGAATGATAAAGGCCAGATAGATGCTGGTGGAGTTATTAGAAATATAGATGCTGGTGGAGTTATTAGAAATAATGAGGGTGTTTGGTGCAAAATAGATTAACACATGTAACCAAAAAAAAAAAAAAGATTCGGATTTCTTTGCCTGATCATAGATATGATGCCTGCCTTTCTGCCTTTCTGGTAATTGATCTGTATTGTGTTTGGGTGTGGAGGTGCCAATAATAAGCAAATGACGTACATATATATTGGAATGTATAAGTAATCTCGATCGATCAATATGCATGACTTGCACTCGCAACAATAAATTATCAGAAGTGTACTACAGAGTACAGACGTTTGAGGTGGCTGAGCCGCCTCACACCCGGCCCGGGCAAGCTTATGTACTGATCGCACCGTCGCAAGAGCGACTTCATGTACCACTACTTTATACAGAGAAAGTAAGTTATGACTTTATGTACAAACCAGTTGAGCTAAGTTAATTGAGTATTGTAATAGGTTTTGGGAATCATCTAACAACGAAAGATCATGAGTGAGCTTGACTTGTTTCTCTTACAAATCAAGTATTGACAATGTCAAATTTAATGCATACTTGAGTAAATAGTCGTGATTATTTAGATAATCATATATATGATTAATGGATGAACATGTATAAATGCTCTAGACTTCTATAGATCGAGTAAATCTCTAGTACATTATTCAAATTTGGAGACCTACTTCAACATGTGATACTAACAAAATTGTTAATTTTGTACTTTCTTATACAAATTTTGTTATCGTAAAAGAACAATCAAATAAAAAGACATTTAGCGATTTGGTATACAGCTCTCTATCATTTTTGTCTCAATATACTTAGGTCATCAAACGATATCTAGTTTATAACTTAATTTATTTTCTTCAAGAATTATCCTTGTATAATATTGATGAAATTAAACCGTTCTTTCTTGAACTATTGAACCGAAATGGTGAAATTTTAGACTTGTTTTGAAGATGAATTTTCACAATATTGACTTGTTAAAAAAAAAAGTTAATTTAAGTCATATTACGAGCATAATACACATGTATAGGAAGATTCCACGTCTACAATTTCATGTTTTCTCATTGAAAACTTTTTGCCTTTTTGAGATTCTTCTTTTTCAAGGTATATAAATAATTTTGTTTTCATGTATATAAAAAGGAAAAAGAACAAAAAAAAAAAAAATAATAAAATCTAAAAACCCGGTTGCCCATACGCCAAAAAAGCCAAAACCCATCTCTATGCTATTTACCGCTCCTTCAATAAGCCGCCGTCACCAGCAGCCGTGAACCCCCCTCCGTTCTTCTGTCCCTCCCAAAATATTCATCTTTCTCTCTCTGAATTCGAATCATCCAAACCAACCTTTCTGATTTCTCTCTCTGTATTTCAACTCATGGCGGCAAGGGCTTCAAGAAAATTACTGAGAGACTTTGTGCTGAGAAGAACAGCATGCACAGCTCCAATTGGAGCTGCCAGGCATTGCTCCTCTGCTGCACAAAACCCTCCAAAGATTCCAAAGATCCCTCATTTTTCCAAGAGGGTATGTTTTCTCTCATTGCCCCTCTTTGTGTTTTATGTAAAGGCTGCGTCTTTGTGATCACAGGAAGAAGAGTTAGGGGATTGGAATGTTGTTAGTTCCAGTTTCATGCAAACCCATTTCGCCAAAGTGGTGCCTTTTCATTGTTTTGTTTTAAGCTGTTTGGTGGTGGAAGAGTTGAGTGTGTTGTTTGGTTTCTGAAGTGGGTTGTGGTTGTTTTGAACTGTTTAGGGGTTGTTTACTGCAGCCACCTTGGGGTTGGTTATTGCTGGAGGAGCTTATGCAAGCACTGTAGATGAAGCAACTTTCTGGTACCTCTTTTATGTCTTTGACTACAACTTCTCTGCTTTTGTGTGCAATTACTGTACTTTAATATTTGTATGTATTTCACCACAAAGTATGAGCATAACCCATGTTGATTAAGGAAAACCTTTGATGACTTGAGAACCGAGTGGTGTGGGTTTGTTGGTGATTGGTGAATAATGTTAAAACTTCCATTGCCACCTAGAAACATTGGGAGTAATATGCTTGATTGTGGAATCGTAATTTAATTTTGAGATGTCTCGGATGCTAAGAGAGAATAGCCTGTAATGCATGTTATTATCAGTGAGAGTGTGGTGTGCAGCCTCTAAGGGTTTAACAAGACACCTAAATCTGGATTTTCATTATGTTTTGAGGTTTCTGTAGTTTTGCCTGTGTGCACTTATTTATATTTATTTTGCAGAAAATATATAAGCCTGATTTGTCAGTTTGTTCAATGGCCTAACTGTTATAAAATATTGAAGTTTAAGTTTAGTTATACATGTTGCTAATTTTTGGATATCAAAATTTTGAAGTGGATGGCTATTCTCAGCTACCAAACTTGTGAATCCGTTCTTTGCTCTTCTGGATCCAGAGGTTGCTCATAGACTGGGAGTCTCAGCCGCAGCACGTGGTTGGGTTCCTAGGGAGAAGAGACCAGATCCACCTAATTTAGGCCTAGAAGTTTGGGGAAGGAAGTTCTCAAACCCTATAGGTCTAGCTGCTGGCTTTGATAAGAATGCCGAGGCTGTTGATGGCTTACTTGGTTTAGGATTTGGCTTTGTAGAGATTGGCTCTGTAACCCCTGTTCCACAGGAGGGTAATCTAAAGCCTCGTATCTTCAGATTGCGTGATGAAGGGTAAGAGCATTAGTTTCTTCTTCTTATTTTTTTTTATCTTATTCTGTTGTTCTGATATGGCATGTGTGAACACAAATTTTCTCTTCACTTTTGGAAGGTGGTGAATGTTCTTTGGATTCTGAAAATTTGACGTCTAATAATTTTTTTTTCTGACTTATGTGCCATCAATCTACTTGATTTTGTATGCAGAGCTATCATCAATCGATGTGGCTTTAATAGTGAAGGAATTATTGCCGTTGCAAAGCGGTTGGGAATCCAGCATGGTAAGAGGATGTTGGATGAAACTTCAAATACTTCATCTTCGTCAGCTGATGAAGCCAAAACTGGAGGAAAATCTGGCCCTGGCATACTGGGCGTGAATCTTGGAAAAAATAAGACAAGCGAAGATGCTGCTTCAGATTATGTACAAGGGGTTCATTCCTTGTCCCAGTATGCCGATTACTTGGTAGGTTCTTCTCTACTGATTCACCTTGCATAGTAATTTATCTGGTTAGGGATACTGTGCTGCTTTGCAACTAAAGACAAGTTTATTCCCAATAGTTTGAACATGTATTTTGGTTTCTAAGTCAAAACATGGATGTTCTGCCATACAAGCAAGTCTAGGGAAAACAAAGAAAACAAAAAAAGTGACCCTTCAACAGTCGTGAAGTAATTTGGTAAAAGCTGTTGAAGTAGTCAGAAATTTACATATTTTCATTATGTCCAAAAGAATGCAATTCAAGTTTTTGGTAATGATCCACAAACAGCACTTTGGTGTCTCCATAACTCTCGAGTTTAATCCTGTGGTGTTAATTTGACTGTTTATCTGCTTATCCCCTTGTAGGTGATTAATGTTTCATCACCCAACACCCCCGGGTTACGTATGCTTCAAGGAAGAAAGCAGTTAAAGGACCTTGTGAAGAAGGTATGGAGCTCAAAGAATGGTTCCCCTTTTGTTCAATATCGTTGTTCACAAAACTAGTGCAAAATGTAACACTTTCTGTTATGAAGGTACAAGCTGCTCGTGATGAAATGCAATGGGGTGAAGAGGGCCCTCCTCCATTGCTCGTGAAAATTGCTCCAGATTTGTCTAAAGAAGATCTTGAAGATATTGCTGCAGTATGTATATATATGCTTGTAATTGATTACTTCTTTTCTCCTTAAGATGGTGCTCTCATGGTTTTCTTCTGTATGGATATAGGTGGCCCTTGCCCTTCGCTTGGACGGATTGGTATGTTTCCTTTTAAACAGAAACTTAATGAGTACCCTTGTTTGGCATATATGCTCTATCATGCCTATCAAAATGTGAATATTACTTGCTTTTTGCACTATTAGGCTGCCAACTCTGTGAAGTAATAAAATTATAAAAGACTTCTTTACTGCTTAGATGTTGCTGTTGACGCGTGGTTTATTAAAATCAAAGTTTATCTGCATAATAGATACTTTATTATAAACATCTCAAGAATTTGTTGTCTTTGATCACCCCCTTGAGATTTCTGAGAAATGGGGGAAAAAGGAAAAAGCTTTTTCTTTGGCATATGTTAAGAAGAATGGCCAATTACTCAACTTATGAGAAAGATGGAAAAATTGGCTACATTATCCCATGCTGTGAAATGATGACTATAGGGTATTCTATATGTTACTGATGAGTTTATAATTTCAGTATGTGGGGTTTATTCTTGAAATTTTGTTTATTGCAAGTTAAAAATTTGTTTAATTTGTTTCTAGATTATATCAAACACAACTGTTTCAAGACCAGAGTCTGTTAGTAGAAACCCAGTGGCTTCTGAAGCTGGTGGCTTGAGTGGGAAACCACTATTTGATACCTCTACCAGACTCTTAAAGGATATGTACCTGTTGACAAGGGTACGTTGGCTTTTCGTATAACTTGTTATTCATGATGTTTACACTGAGGTAGAGTGTACATAGAACTTGAGATAGCTTTTTGGTTCATTTTGAATATATGAATCAGAGCTCGTAACTTTTTGACTTGTTATCTGTTATCAATCAGGGGAAGATTCCTTTAGTAGGGTGTGGGGGTATTAGTAGGTAAGATGAGAACATTCCTTTATTAGTATTTTTTTTTTCAGTGACATCTCTATTCAGGGTTAGTGGTACTTTAGTTTTCGTATACTAATCTTTATC
The DNA here is from genome assembly GCF_958449725.1 of Rosa rugosa. Taxonomy (NCBI): domain Eukaryota; kingdom Viridiplantae; phylum Streptophyta; class Magnoliopsida; order Rosales; family Rosaceae; genus Rosa; species Rosa rugosa. Next base: position 66,499,458 of record NC_084821.1, on the reverse strand, counting down.
TGTTTACGCCATTGATTTAGTGGCGAGGATGCTTATCGAAAAATACGAGCTGGAGCAACTCTTGTTCAGCTTTATACAGCGTTTGCCTATGGGGGGCCTGCTCTCATTCCCCAGATAAAGGTATTTTCTGATGCTCACATGAACCTTAATTTCTTCTGATGTCAAAATGTGCTTAGTCTCATCTCTTCTTTCTTTAGGCTGAATTGACCGAATGCTTAGAAAGAGATGGCTTCAAAACCGTTGTTGAAGCAGTTGGTGCAGATTGCAGATGACAGCCCCCTTTCGCCCCACTTAAATTCAGGAGTTGGCCGAATGTGCTTTAGGAAGGAAGCAAATTTTCACATGGCATGGTGTAAATTATGGTTTTAAATTGTTTATCATCCTTCTTTTGGGATCAACGGGGGAGTCAGGAATGTTTGAGAGATTAGAAGAGATAATTTCGGAGTAAATTGAAGAGGCATTCCTTTGTTTGTAGTTTTGTACTATATAATATGAATGCTGATTTTAGTTGTAGCAAATGAAACAAAAATTCTGTTGCTGAATATTATTAAAAGCTTCTCTAACAAAAGCTCCAGTTATTATTGGTGGAGACGTGCTAACACATCATGGCCGAGAGGTAAACAAATTGTAGACAATAATTTCCCCTGGTTATCTAGGTATGTGCAATAGCAAATTACCATCTTAGTTTTTCTGGTCAAAAAACATTAACATTTTCAGATTTTCCTGACAAGAACCAAGAAGGTTGCTTGTAATTCATATCTCCCTTCTTAAGTTTTCAAAGTAGATCCTATCCTTCCAACATGGTCAACTATCCAGGTCTCTTTATAATATTCATGCTGCAATTCAATCAGAAAAACCTAGCTTCCCTACGGCTTCATTTGCATGAATGAGTTTGAGAGGTCTTTGCCTCATTTTTTTTTTTTTTTTGCCCTTTTTTATTTAGAGAGACAGAGAGAGAATCATTTAAACCATATATTAATAGAAAGGCAATCTTTCAGAAAAATAGGAAAAAAAAAAGGCAATTTCACTTGCATTTATATGTGATTGAATGATTACTAAATACCCATATTTCACCACTCGTATATATGCACCCTTAACATTAGGCTAACACAACGCATACATATTATATTGTAATTTCATTTTCATGAAATTTACTAAATTATACAAGGACGAAAAATATCAAGAGGCAATGATCAGCTGCACGTTTGACCACCTGAGCCACTCCGCCGCCGCTTCACCACCGGAAAAACATGTCGGAAATCGCCTTGTACCGCCGCCACGTGCCACTCTTCCACCACCCCATCCAACTCAAACTGGTGCACCACCTCTGAAGCGTCATACAAACAACCCTCCGGGAAACCGGCCAACTCCCGGCCCGGAGGCTTGGTTTTCCGACGGCCGGCTCCCACAGGCACGTTCCGTAGGGCCCCGCCGGCCGTCCAGTACCTCTGACAGCCCTTGCAGAAGTGTCTAGGCTGGTTTACATTGTAGTTATTGAAGTAACAAAACTTGGTCTCCATGCTCTTGCATCTAGGGCATGGTATGATCTTCTCCGGCCTCTTCATCTCCACCGTTTGGTCATGAACGTCGTCGGCTTTCTTGGGTTGACGATGATCATCATCATCTTTTAGTACTACTTGTTTGTTCTGCAATGTAATGGTTGTCCCAAACAGCTTAATTCCGGGCACATCTTGGCCGCTGCTGACCTCAGCCATGGAGTTTTAAGAATGAGAGACAGAGAGACAGAGACACGAAGAGAGAGATGTGTTATGCTCTCAAATGTGAGAGTCAAACTTTGTATCGGTTTTTAAGGAAGGTGGGTGTGCTACTTCTTAGGTTACGAATATATATAGGAGGTATGGGATAGAAGTGCTTAATTTAAAAGCAAGAATTATTCATGTAAAAATCCATGTGACAGCCGCCAAGAAGCCAGGCAGGTGGGTTTGGAAAAAGCTGAGGATGAGCTTTTTGCACACATCATATCTCCACATCATCACGGTCTAGTTTTTCATACTAATATAAGATGTTTCATCGGAAGCATATATTTTCAAAATCTCTTTCAATCTTTGTCTAAACTCTTCCAACACATAATTTCATTTAACGAATGGTAATATTAAGTAAAACGATACACAACTAGTGTAATGTATCAGAAATCAGATACACATTATAGTTATTCACTAGAAAGTCTAAAGTACGTCTCAATTCAGGCATGTCTCAGACAAATATCAATAGTGATAGGAGCATAAAGAGATAAAAGCCCTTTTAGTTGTTGTTAATGAAAGTTGTGGTTGTGTACATATTCTTACCCTAGAAAGTGATAAAGTGATTTAAAGCTAAAGCAAGAGTCTTTTTCTTGTTTATGTTATGAGAAATCTCCATCCATTTGGCCATTTACTTTTGGTGCACCATGGAATATTATATGTCACTACCATATAGTACTATTGATCTTATTTATTCTTTAGCCCCCCAACAGTAAACAGTGCTGGTGAAGCTCTATATAGAACTTTATAAATACTTTCTGGGAAAAGAGAAAAAGGGGATTAGTTAGGTGGTCTTAAAGCATATTATGGAGAGCAAAAGGCCATAGTGCATGCATCGATCTCAACTTTTACTGTGCAAATTGATCTAATTGGCAGTTTGGCACTACCAAACATTGTGCTAATTTGATATTAAAAGGGGCCAGTTATAGTATATTACATGCGGATCGATTAGTGACTTTTTAAGATTGAAACTGAGACTTTTTGACAGATCGATCGATGAAGAATCGAATGGCTTTGCCATAGTTGTTTATCTAACAAAGCTACTGTTGCCAACAATGGTTTCCATTGCAAGGCATGGGCGAACAGAACATGTTCTACTCGTACTTCTGTGTCTAGGGAGAATCAACATGTAGAATTACATATCGAAAATTGGTTTCTTAATAAAATATGCGATTGATTTTAAATTTTTCCAACAAATATCAATTAATTTTGAGTTAAATGTTCTAAACTTTTACTCGTTATAAGGTGCATGACACAACACTAATTTTGAGTCCATCTAATATACGCACGCATGATCCTATATATCTGAAGATCCTATCTTCAAACGTTGTACTTGAGAGCATTTTCTCTCTCAAAGAGATGGACATGAATGAAAGATGAGGCTCTTATGAGGGAATTGTATTTCTAATTATTAAGAGCATTTACGGCTATATCCGAGGTTTTTGAGTTCGAATTTTCTTCCACAATTAAAAACCATTAATAGATAACAGATAAGGTCCCAAGTTCAAAACTATACTCATGCCTTGAATGAGTTTTGTGCAATCGGAGTCAGCAAAGTGAGCTTGCAGTAGCATGCCTAATCCTTTCTAGTATTATCAACAAAGAAAAGAAGACCGAAGAACTATGGACATGGACATGTTGACATTAAAGTTGCGTACTTTTTTGTAATGCTATTGCTAAACACTTGTTTCAAAGCCATCTTTTCAGCCTTTCAGGTCTTAAATGGAGTTGATGATTAACTTTTGTTGCTTCTTTTTCATTCGCTTGACATTTGACATTGTAGTTTTGCAGACATTATTAAGGTCGGGGTTGCTTTCAGTTCTTTGCAATTATTTGTAAATTAAAAAAGTAATCTGATATGGGATTTCTTTAATAAAGGAATCTTTATTTAGTTAATGCAAAAGGAACCTCATTTGTAACGCTTTTACTAATAATATAATGCAGACAAAGTACCTCATATCATGGTTTCTTTTACTTTGAAAATTGAAATGCATGCATTTTTTCTTTGTGATGCTTTCCCAGTCTCTTTTAGTTAAAAGCTTAATGTAAAGAACAAAGTATAATCTACGTGCATCCTTTTCATTGTTGGAGAACCTTCTTTTAGAAATAAACTGTCTTCTTTTCCTAATGAAAATAAAGAGCAAAAGATCAGCAGAATATTAGCAGAAGTTTTTTAGAAGTTGCAGCTCTTATTTCGATTACTTATGGGTGAATCCAGTTGGGTTTATATGTGTCATTGTCATTCCACACACACCGTAATCACATCCTTAATTGGGATATTATCCCATATACAAAACATATAATTTTGGGTGGAGTTGGAAAGTTGTAAGTACCAAGTACCTGCTGTCATGGTTTTGGTTATCAAGTTGTTCTAATCAAATGAAAAAGAAAGTCTTCCTTTCCTTCTTTATTCATTAATTTATGTGTTAACTAAGTATTAAATTTCTTAATCCAATCAGTGTGCCGGTTGGAAGCTTTGCAATGCCAGCTCAAAACAAGATTAATTAAACACCAGAAGTTACAGAGATATTATTGATAATGCTAGAGTCTTAAAGAGAAGAAAAAGACAGAGAAGGAAAAAAAAAAGGCTCTTAAGTTCTATATTCTGATGACTTTAGAATCGCAATTATGCTTCGACTTAATTTTCACAAAAAGTTCGTCATACTCCACCTTCTTGTATTTTTATACGTTCAAAAATTTTATATTCGTACTTAATTTTCACGCTTCTATGTCAATTTGATTAGTCTGCATGCAGAATTTCCCAGTTTTAAGTTTCTTGAGGAATTTGGTTTTGGTCAACTAGACTTGATTAACATTCCATACCCATATGAATGCAAGGTGTCTTCTCCATGATTCTTGGTTGCTAAGCAAATGACACAATCAAATTGCATGTAGTGACATATTCCATTAATGCGTGTGTTCTGTTTTTACGTTTGACAGACAAAGCAAGAAGAACATATCAACAAACCAGAGCTCAAGGAACAACAACAATATATTCAGGCATTATAGGCATTTTATATAAATGGTTGCCTCAAGCTTGTAGATAAACGATCATACTCAGCCCTACAACTTATCTCATCTTTCTACCTAAAGGAATCAATCAAAATTACTGAAATGGGGAATACAAGACTAGCCCTAAGATTAATTACAGGAAGTAACTGAAATTATTCACATACTATGTAACCTAGCCACCGCCAACTTTGTAAACTCCGGCTACAAGAGGATTGTTCTGATGGACTGGCATAACAAGCATGGTCAGATTAAGTACTCCAGGTATCGTCATCATCACTCCCAACAGCCTGACAAGTTTCATTAAATTATGAATTGTACTACAATGCATGTTAAAAGAATGAAAGAAAGAGAAGTAAAGAAAAGGGCAAATGGGAACCTGGCGGATGGCATTTGCTTTCTCCAAAATTGCAGTGACTTTGACATGGGTAGCGGGTCCTGGTGTCGTAGTTGTTGCCTTTGCTGTCACTGTGCGTCTCAGGTTGAATGACTGGAAGGACATAACAGCAGATTGAGCACAAATTAGCAATAGTTTACTTTATTACTTACTGTACTTGCCTAGTTTTTTCAAGGTCACAACAAGGTAGATATAATATGATTGAAAAAGTTAAGCACTGATTAAAACATAAGCTTTACCACAATCTACTTATCAACAATGGCAATGAATGACCATAGACATGCTCAAAGCATAAAAAGCCTTTTAAGGATCCAGAGTACCACATGTCTATTTCCAAAAACTGTGCATTTATGATCTATATAGGCACATTTTGCACATGAATAGAAACACTCCGATAAGCAGATAAGTGACTTTCAGGATCTTGGAAAGGACCAAATTACAATAGAGATGGCACACTGACCTGTGTTCTGATTTGTTGTAAGAAATCGTCCTTTTCGTCTATCTCTTTGCTGTTTAGAGCCTGATCAGCTTCTTTGTGTTCATTCACCTGCTGGTTCTGCTGCCATAAGAAGTATTTGATTATATGTTCTTTTGCAGTTTTGATACCCCACTATTCTTAATTGTATGACTTTTATAACTTGAATGAGTAGGATTGGATTATACTAGACAATACCTTGATTTTTGGTTCAATAGAAAGAGGCTCTTCATTCACTTCTTGTTGCTTCAATGGTGGTTGCTGGAAGGTGATAGACCCCAAGAGGTCTGTATCAAGTACATGTTTAAAACCTTCAGATACATCGTGATTTTCTTCTGTAGCATCTAACTGAGGCTTTGAAAGGCACCATTCCACTGGAGGGAGAGGTGGTGGTCCTGGTGTAGATTCCCCAGGACATCTCAAACCATGGACATCCATTGGTGTAGAATCATCTTTTGGTTCTTGCAGGAGTACAGGTTTAAAAGCATCTAAGCTTGGAAGATCAAGTAAAGGATCAGAGAGATACTGTACCATACCATTCTCAGAGTGAACACTTTTGATTCCACCTTCACTATAAATGGCATTGCTGCCTATTTCCCCTAGTTCTGGGGAGCTGGAAATGTGTTCCGTTGATGAGATTCCACGCAAGGCATCATAAAGTTCATGGTTGTCTCTCTCCGGAGTTTCACTAGACTCCCACTGTTCAGAATTGGACTCAGAGTGATGGCTAACACAATCATCAGATATGTAAGGAGATGATCGACAGAAGGTGTCATCGTCAGAATCAGAACCAAATTCATGCAGAGGGATAGCAGGTTCTGGGATCAGCTGGAATGACTGAAACGTGTCTCTTACACTTCCATGGCTTTGAATCCCATCAGATAATTTCAGTTTTAGTTTGGAAGTTTCAATGCCATTTATGGGTTGGAAAGATATCTTCATGTGCTCAAGTGGTGGTGAAGAAGGAGATGAATGAACTGCAAATCCATCCTCAGACTGCTCTTTGAAGGCTGTATCAGGAAATGATTGGTACACTACACTCTGGTGCTCGCTTTTCTGCTCCAATTCACCAGCATTCAAATAACTAGCAGGCTCAAATTTGTCATACGATACATTTCTACCAAAACCATTCTCAAGTAACCTACGACCAAGTCCGAAAACCAGAGAAGAGTTTTCATCATTCTCCTGATGTAAGTCATTGGAAGCAGATTTAGTATATGGAGCAACTGGTAACACAATTCCAGGTTCCATTGCGTTGGTTTTTTTCCAACCATCCTCCATGGCATGGCCAAATCCATTGCTCTTATCAGAATCATCAATATTTCCAAGCTTTGTATACAATTCCGTAGGTGAAACTCCCTTAGATATTTTCTCTGATGAGATACCATCCTCTTGACCTTTATCATTACATCGATCATCCATAGTCAACATGCTTGGTTCCATTTCATGCTCGTCGACTATAATCTTGTAAGCATGATTTGAGAGACCAATTGTCTCAGATGTACTACTGCTAGCTGGATTTACAGGACTTGCCATGGTGAAATCAGGAGGTTTTGATGGCTCAAGTCCTAACATGCCACCATTAGTCCAGAAATTTATTGAATTATTCCTGGAAATGTCAGCAGGAGAGTCTTGAGGTTCACGTAAACTGCTTATGATGTTATCCTGCACATTAGTAGTTCCAGAGCCAGAGGATGCTGAATCACAATTAACAGTTTCTAACCTTGAATCATCAAGATTTTCAGTTCTATCAGAGCCTACAGAGTGGTTTGAATTAGAAGGTTCCATAACTACTTGAGGGATCTGCTCAGGGACAGGGCTCTCTAATGACGCTAAGTTTGGTAGATCCACCGGCGTTTCTCTTTCCGGGGAACTGTGAGATGTTGCAGTATGAGTTTCAAACCTTGGAGTTTGAGGATTCAAACAATCCATGGTAATATCATGCACTGCATCCAGTCCTTTCTTGTTGACAAAAGTAGGGACATGTTTCACTTCTCGTTTTGTTTGACAATCAAGATCATTTTCGGATTCTGATTCAATGGTGTTAAGTGCATCCATGAAAGTATCTGGTTCATCTGGTTCACTTTCAATTTCATCAATTTGGTTCCTGCTCGAGGTTGGCTCCAAAATATTTTCGCCATCAAAGAGGAAATCGTTTTGCTGAATACTCTTAATGTGACCAGCTCCCCCTTCATGTGCATCCGAGTCATCCATTGTAGGGAGCGTTTCTGTAGTTTCATCTAAACACTTCTGTTGACCTGTAGGATCTACTATTTCTGCCTTCTCATCCCATTTACCACAAGATGAACCAGAGGTAACTTGGTCCTGTAATGAACTTCCAGGAGAGTTACCATCTACAAACACAGTTTCACCATCATGCAAAACAGATTCAAGAGTATCATCATGATGCACAGATTCAGAAGTAGGGGACTCCTTGTATTCTTGTTGTTTGGCTTGCAGGGAGGAACTTGAATGGGCAACATACTCATTATATCCTGACTCAGTTCTTGAACCAAAAGAATTAGAATTGTTTCCCAGGTCAGACTTTAATGCCGCCATGTCAGTTGTGGAGACAGTTTGCGAAGGCGAGCTTTGCCGATTCACATTAGAAGAAATAGGTTGCATTCTGCAGAGTCAGAGATCATAAGTGTTTTAGTTCCATCAAATCAAAGACGGAACCATAAGTCACATTTTATCTTATGAATATATCTACACATTTGTACGCAAGTATAAAACTATGAATCTGTAGGATACCTGCTACTGCGATTGGATATCGATGCAGAACGTGATACATCTCCATTATGCTGTGATCCTTTCTTTTTCTGTCCATATCAACATTTTAATCAGACAAGAAAGAAATTGGAAGTACTTAAAGTAACAACCCAATAACAAATTACAAAATTTAATAGCAGAAACAGAAGTTATCATCATGAGAACTACAGTGATGGTTTATTGCACTACACGATCTTATCAACGAATTTAATCTATGTGCTCTCTAATAATGAGGCTTTTGAGCTAAATTCAAAAACAATATTGCATACCTTGCTTCTTTGAGCCTTCCTATCTCTTTGGATTTTTTCAGCATTTGCTTCATCAGAGATAGCTGATGCTCTTTTGAAAAATGTTGGATCTGAATATCTCTTTAAACAAGATCCTGGACCCCCAGTATCAAATCTGAATGCCAAGCGAAGGTTCAACCATGTAAGTATGTAACAGTCAGAATACAAATTTAAACTTCACTACTTGACCATGCTTCTAATCCAAATAATGTAAAAATAGGTAAAGAAAATAAATTAATTATACTTGTCAAGCAAGTGCAAACGCGGAGGATCGCTACATTCTTCATACGAATCCATGATAAAGCGTGGCAAGTCATTGTAGATGAAATGATGTCTTTCACTTCGAATACGTGGATGCCACTCTAAACCTGCAAAGTAACTGCTATCTATTAATGATTTAATTATCAGGATATTGATAATAGCATATGGAATATAGACAAAACCATCTCCACAATAAAGAAAATATAACAAAGAGAAGTTAATTTAAATGTCACACATATTCTGCAGATTCAGTCTTGGACTATAACAAGCTTAAGTATAAACACCTGGTCTCAAATCATTTATAAAACACAGTACTAAAGTAAACACCTTACAACATGAGGTACAAGAACCATACCAGCTGTGTATGCAAAATGTATGTGGCTTGTTTGAGCAAGTACAGCCTTCTCAAGGGGAGGAAGTGCAGCTTCAATGTGTTGAACGCGAACCATCAGCTTATGGCTTCTAGAAGCTGTAGTCGTTACTTGCTCTTGCAAACCATGAAAAACCTCTGCTGCAAATCTACACGTTAAAATTTCTTTCTAAGTTAATACCGTTTTATGACAATATTATATGATGAACAGTTGTTACAATATGAAGTAATTCTTCACCTATATCCAAAGTTCCAAACAGTTTAAGCTCTTGGGAATAAAGAATATTTAGCGAATAATCATTATGTTTCAACCTGAGAATATTACTGGTTATGTTTCAGACTTGGTCGCCAAAACAAGAGATCCACAGTTATGCTTTATGTCTCAAAAGTTTATTAGCGTAAGACTGCAGTAGGTAGTATTTTAGAAGTACAAGTTTTGGCGTTTGCCCAACTTGAGGGGCTCTCCCTAAGTACATTTAACATCAATCTCCAGCCAAAAGAAGAACTAGCAGCCAATTAATCTTAAGAGGCACATTACGGTCAGAACTTGCTGTACATGTTATAATGTTATTAAACCTGAGACATCTCTTGCACAGTGATATTTTGTAGCAGTGCCTTTGTGTGCCATTGTCACAATATAACTGAAGTACCTCTCCAGTAATCTAAATGATACTGCAAAACCAATCTCGCAGCATGAAGGGTCCCTAAAACGGCCAATACACTAAGGTTCTTGACAACAGGTATTAAGGATCCACAACCATAATAAAAGCTTCTACTTTGCAGACAGAAACTACCACGAAATCTAGTAGTTCCCCAATATTATAACTTTCTGATACGTATAAGTGAAAGCTAACGTATTCTATGAGGACAACACAGTACCTACAGATATAAGATCCAGCGCTCTTTCATGTCAAGTAGCTTTGAAAGTGCATACTGTATGCACCCCAATCCCCCCCACATATAGTGAACCACCACTACATGAAACAACTCAATTCCAAAATCCTAAATTACCACAAAGAAGAACTCCTTCTGTCCTTCTTAACTAGACTTCAGAGAGTCACAGCTGCTAAGAAGATCCAACAGTACAAAACTAAAACCCTGCACATGTTCCTCTCCTCAACTCTTTTTCTCATTCCTTCCCAAGTACCAAAAGAAATCCCAAGAAACAGAAACTCAAACAGCAAACCAGAAATTCAACTCACAATCACATAATTCAAAACAAAACAAAAAACAAAAAACTCAAACTTTCATCCATCAAAAACCCAATTCCTGCAACTCCAAAACCCACAAATTGCATTCACTTCAGCAACAGAATCAAACCTCCCAAACCAAAAACACAAAAACTCCCAACGGTAAAATGCACACACAGTGAACAATGAGCTGAACCCAAGTACCAAACCACACAGAAAAAGCAAGAAACTTCAAAAGGGTAGTGAGAAACACACGAAATGTACAAGAAACCAGAAGCAAAAGAACGAAAGACATACTCGGCGAGATCCCCCAATTGGCGCAAGATCCCGACGAGGCCGGCGACGGCAACACCGTCGAGCACGGCCTTGGGATCTTCTCTGTCAGCCTCCTTGTACAGCTGAGGCTGACCCAGACCATACTCGTTCCTCACCTGAAACCTCACCAGAGGCATCTCTTCTCTAATGGGTTTTAATTTCTGAGCGGAAAGGTGAAAACTTTAGAGGAATTTAATGGCTTGGTAGAGACAAAGTTGAGAGCTTTATGAATGAAGAGCAGGCATTGAATGAAGGAATGAATGAGAGGAAGAAAGAGTAGGTGGGGAGATTGAAGCTGCTTAACTGCCGAGAGGGACTGAGTGTTTGGGATGAGAAAATAGGGGGGGACATTGCCAACTCTGCAAGCCATTCCTTGCAAAATGGAAATCATTGTCTGGGAGATGGGTTATATTTACTTGAATTGCACTTGGGTTTGCATAGAATGACTTGGGTGTCCTACAAGTACCCAATTTTAAGGAAAAGTATTCAGTGTGTGTGTATATATATATGTTCAAAGGAAAAAGTAATGCCGATAGTTAATTATTCTGTAGTTCTAGAGTATTACGTGTCTATAATTCGATCCAACGGTCTTATTATTTTCAAGAATGATTATAGGGATCAAAATTTAGAACAAAAAGTCAAATCAATGAGACCAATTAGTGTTAGTGTATATGACACATTGATGATTTAGATTGTTTTAAACTGCAAACACGTGTTAGTTCAAGACTACCTAATAATTTATCATTTATATATCAAAGAAAAAAAGTAATAACATAGGATGAACGGTTAAACTATAAAATTGACTTGGAGATAATAAACATCCTGAAAAAAGTCAAAAGGAAAAGATTGCTAGCGGTTACAAAAATAAACTATAGTGTTATGATTTGTTTATCCTAATTTTATTTTAACATGTAGAAAGGTTAGAAATCAATTACATAGAATGATGTAATTGAAATTTTACATTCAGGAGATGGAATAAAACGATTTCTGAAATTTTGCCTCAGAAGATGAACCAACTAAAAAAAATGAAGGAAAATGTTGTTGGAATATTACTAGCATTTCGTTTACTTAAAAATTTAGACATGGGCAAAATTGGAATAGTAATGGGTCCTTGAGGTTTTTGTATCTTTGCAAGTTTGGGCATAAGATTGTGTGATTGGAGGTAGATATAGATAAATGAAAGACAATGATATATTCTAAATGTTGATTGCATGGGCAGCAAATTATTGATTATATGATGGTGAAATTAATTAATGGACTATCAATTTTTTCACCTCATTACTCTTTTCATGCATCATTTTCCATTGAGATCAACCTAACCCTTTGTTCTTATTACCCTAAAAAATTAGTGGTGCCCTTAATAATTGGCCATTATAGACTGTATTTTCCATAAGCAAAATACCCAATAATTAAAAACATGTAGCTAAAGAGGCCAAGAACTTCAGACCAAAAAGAAAGAAAGAAAAAAAAAAAACTATGTCACTAGGGCTTAGTTTGGCATTGCTTCCTGGGGTGCTTTTGGAGCTGCTTCTGCTTTTGGGCCAAGAGGATGGTGTTTGGTAAAATATCAGAAAGCAGCTTTTGGTTGAAATGGCTTCTCCGTAAAGCCGAATTTGAGAAGCAACATTTTGTAGCTTTGGAAAGCTGCTTCGGGAAAAACACGGAGGTTGAACAGTGCATAGTTTAATGAAATTCACACTTCCTGCCAATTATGTCCTCCTCCTTTTCTGATAATTACATCGAAACAACATAACCTATCTTTTGTCCATCTCTTTGCCGTCATTCATTCCACATCTCCTCATTCCTCTTCTTCAATTCGTGGATTCTCGCCGGCCTCGCCTCCTTCAATTCGTGGGTTCCATCTCTTTGCCGTCTCCACAAATATCATTATTATTCCACATCTCCTCCTTCCTCTTCTTCAATTCGTGGATTCTCGCTACAATTTGGGTCTTCTGGGTTATGCTTCTTCTCTGAAGATAATCTATCAAACGGAACCCAATTCCTCTGATTCCTCCATAGCTGCACAAAAAGGAGTAAGGTATGTGAGCTTCACTCAGTCAGATTTCCAGAACCCAAAGTTTGCTTGACTGCTTCTCTTTACTTTTTATTTCGAGAAATTGATCAGATTTCATTGAATTGTTATATAGGAGAATTCTTGTACATCTCAACATTGGATAATTCGATCCTCATCAAACTTCTCCTCCTTCTCTCTCTGCTGTCACTAAAAGGTTCAATCTTGCTCTCTTTACCTTACTCTTTCAGATTCAGTCTTTTTTTTTATTCGTACCCATGTAATTGGTATTCTTCTGTGAGTTTGGTTTGTGCTTTTACTGAGTGAGTGCTTGTACTGAGTGAGTGCTTGGTTGTGTGTTGTTATCAGTTGGTCTTGGGTTTTGAGAGAAAGGTGAACCTGCAGTTTCTATTTTTAACTCAAGTACTTCAAGCTGGAGTGATTATGATTTACATCCTTGACTTGCTAAAGCTTTAGACATCTTTGGTGGCATATGTTCCTTTTTCTTCCCTGTATCTTGAGTAGTTCTTTGACCATCGGATTAAACTTATTTCAGCTTATGAACAATTTGAATGGATGGAACTTCTTAGTTACAGATTCAGTTGGTTTTACGGTTTAAAACTAGTTTGGATGGCTAATGCTTGGCAGGAAACTGATGTAAATTTTTGAATTCCCTATCGATTTTGAGCAGTTTCACCAGAACTCGTTTTTGACAAATATAATTGCTAGATTGTATAGTTGATTTGCACTCCGGGGAGGGATACTTTGGCCATTCTTTTATAACAGTATTTTATTTCCCTATGTCCGTCACCAAAAACAATGTGTTTTAGAATGTTGTTTCGGTAAAAATTACTATAATTAGTAGAGCACTTTCAGCACCAAAGCAACTAAGCATTTTCAGCACTGCAAGTAGCCATTACTTTCTTCTTTTCCCTTATAAGTTGTGCTGCACCATTGAGTTTGATGGGAAAATGTAAGATGACGTAGAAAAAAACTATACTGGAAGTCATTATTTCTAGGGTGAAACTTATAAATTAGGTCTTTGCTGCACTAACCAGATTTCATGCAAGTTAAAATTTTGGTATACCTATCAAGCAGCCTACTGATTCTGTGAAAGCTTTTTGTACTGCAGATGGCCTTGTTATGGAGGTGGCCTAGTGGTGGAAGGATTCTTCCAAAGTTTTGTTAGATTTTAACTCAATAGTAGGTGTGCAAGTAAGGAGTGAGAAATTTTGTATTCAACATGAGAAGGAATTGATTTGAGACATTGAGGGTATTCTTATAATCATTATTGAGCTTAACCTTATTGCTTGACATATTATTTACTGAATCCATGTAATGTGATGCTAATACAAGAAAGGTATCACTTTAGTCACTATCTGTAAATGTTTTCCCATCTCAATGTAAGATGATGCAATTGCAAGAAACTTGTTATCTTTCGTCAGATTATTCACCATTGTGGATATGCAGTCAATAGAAATCCTGAATGAGAACACCGGTGGAAAGAGTAGTGGCCTAAAGTGTAAAAAGGGCTAAAGTAAATGTTGAACATTGTATATAGGTAGCTGACTTCCAATTCATCTCTTGAATATGAACAATGCTAAAGTAAAGTAAAATTATGAAAAATTGAATCATTATTGTCGGGTTTGAATTATTTTTGTGAAAAATTATGAACAATGCTGAAATCCAATTCATCTCTTGAATATGTTATCCTTATATAAATGCTTGCCAATTTGCTATTTTCTAGAAAGCCTTTTTTTTTTTATTCAAGTCCATGCGGTACTAATTTTTTTTATTTTTCCGGAATTACACAAATAATAACTTATAATCTTTTATTTTACTGAGATCAATCATTCCTTATAATTTTTAATTTCAGGAAAATACTATGTGGTGGATGCAGGATATCCACAAATGAAGGGTTATTTAGGACCATATAAAGGTGAGCGGTACCACCTTCCACATTTTCGTAGAGGTGATGAACCGACCGGTCATAAAGAAATATTCAATCATGCACATTCTTCACTCAGGGGTGTTATTGAGCGTACTTTTGGGGTATGGAAAAAGAAATAGAGTATTTTACGTGATATGCCACATTTTCCTTATAAAAAACAAGTGAAGATAGTTATTGCTACTATGGCTCTTCATAATTACATAAGAAGATATGCTCAACGAGATATTGATTTTGATGAAAGTGGAAATTACTCAAGTGAAGAGACTAGTGAAGAGATGGAGGATAATGAACATGATGGAGATGGTCCAGGAAGACAAGAAATGGAGGTGTTAAGAAATGCAATTGCACAAAGTCTAATGAATGCATCTACTTAGCATTTAGTTGCAAATTTCAAGTGACTTTAATATATTTTGTGTAATGGTTCCCGTTGAACTATGGTCGGAAAATTAATCTACATAATATGCATATTGAAGGATTTAAAGTAAATTTTTTATTCAGTCCAATCAAGGGTACAAGAATAATACATGAGAACTTTTTTTTAATTTGGTATGGTTACATTAATCAAAAAACAAAATTAAGTATTTTAGTAGCATATCTTAGCATGTATGACCATTTTGGTAATTATACCCAGCCAAAGCACTTTTGCCTTGCAACTTACCAAACACCTAGAAATTGCTTTTGGACCTCACAGCACTTTTAAAAACAGTTTACCAAACACCTCAGCTGCTTCTCCTCACAGCAACTTAGGAAGTGCTTCCTCTCACAGCAAGTTCGGAAGTGCTTCCCCTCACAGCACAGCAATCCCAAACTAAGCCTAAGATTCCAGTCCAAATAATATGAGGGCAATAGCGTAACAAACATTAAGGTCCCCATATCAGAACAAAAAAAAGGGTCCCCATCTTCTGTCAGTGAGTAGGGTTGACTCACCCCATCGTAAAATTTGGTGAAGAATTGACCTTAGTTAGATCAGCAGTCCAGAATCTTAGTTAGCCTTCACTCCACCCCAAGAAAAATGAAAATTAATAATACCAACTGGTAGGGTTTTGAATCAAAGTGGAATATTTAACAATTCATTTATGTGAAGATTATTGCAGTATGGAAATCTGGGAACCCGAGTTTTAATGAATTGCAAGTCATACCTAAAATGTAGAAGGAGGCTATTATTATATGCCATTATTTCCATTGAACTACGTACTAAATCAGTATTTAAACATTCAGTGCAAGTGGGCAACCACGGCGCTGCCACCAACAATAGCAGCGGTTTCGTGGCGGGGCTTCCACGCCACTGCTTTGGCTCTGCCGCCACCTAGCGAAGTTTGCAGTACAGATTACAATATGCTACTACTAAGACATGCATATATCTAGCTTGCAGAAATATAAAGAAGAAAACAAACCCTATATATATGATGGGACAGAATGTTTGATGATCCAAGTGTATGGAGGGAGCCCCTAGCAGATTCAACATGCTGACTTGCTGGTGAGAAGACTATACTTATGGGACTTGTGGGATGTTAGCTACAATAGCTTGTGCTTGCTAGCTGCTTTAAGAATTTAATCCCTTAGCTCGTCGACTGATGCGCTTTGTCGTGACTATTTTGGTTGTAATATTGTTCTTAATTGGCACTAGAACAAAGATTATTAAATGATTCTGAGAATGTCACTTTAATTATATCACAATTGTGAGCTAGCTATATATAGTGAAGCAAAACGGCATGATTCACATCAACTACTTTGATTCTATTTTCATTTCTAAGTCTCGATTAATTAGAATAAAGCTAAGTGATCTGCGCTAGTAGAAATCATTTTTGTGTTATCCTTTTGTTAAGTAGATAACTAAAATATGAGTTAAACAACTTTGCCCAATGAATACTTCGTTGGAGAAAAAGATATACATGTATTTTTGTGTTGGTCATGAGTCATGTTCATCACCAACAAAAGATATACGATTTGTAAAAATATTTGATAATTCATTTCTTGTTTGAAATGTCTTCCTGTATTACTCATTACTAGTTTTACGAGTTTTAAACCTCTGCTCCTACATCTCCTAGCTTCAGTATTTTAAACTTGAAAGCAATCTTTGATATATGTTATAAAGCTTAGCAAAGGATGGGATTGATAATCACTAGTTTATTACTAAATTTCATATGATACGTACAGTCTGATTACTGTAGATTGAGAGCTTTACAAATATTTTTTTGAATATCTTTAAGATTGGATTGGAACTCTCTCTCTCTCTCTCTCTCTCTATATATATATATATATATATATATATATATATATATATCTTTAAGATTGGATTGGAACTCTCTCTCTTGATATATATATATATATATATATATATATATATATATATATATATATATATATATATATATATATATATATATATATATATAGAGAGAGAGAGAGAGAGAATTTTGCTCTGCTAAGGAAGTCCTTAACTTAGCTTAAGGAACAGATTTCCATATTTTGACCACTTTTCGATCACATATTCACATCTTAATCGTTAAGGCATCCAAAACTGCAATTTACACGAATGAACCGAATTTGTCCAACCTGAACCGTTCGTGTTCATAATTATAAATTGCAGTTTTGGATGCCTTAACGATCATCAATTTGGCTGAAAATTTGCAGAGATGATCTATACATTAGGACCTAAAAACTGAACGGTTAAGATGTGAATATGTAATCGAAAAGTGGTCAAAATATGGAAATTTGTTCATTTGCTAAGGAACGAACCTCCTTAGAAGAGCAAATCCGTATATATATCCACATTTCGACCGTTCAGTTTTTAGGTACTAATGTATAGATCATCTCTGCAAAATTTCAGCCAAATTGATGGTCGTTAAGGCATTGATAACTGCCTTAAAGCTGCTACGGTTCAGGTTGGACAGATTCAGTTCGTCCATTGGTTTAAGCGAGTTAGATACCTTAAAGATCATCAATTTGACTGAAAATTTGCAGAGATGATCTATACATTAGTACCTAAAAATTGAATAATCGAGATGTAGATATGAGACCGAAAGTAACCCTAAACTCTAACCTCGCACTTTAATTTCAGAGCGAGGCCTCGCTCTGGATAGAGTGTGTGTGTGTGTGTGTAGTACCTAAAAATTGAATAATCGAGATGTGGATATGAGACCGAAAGTAACCCTAAACTCTAACCTCGCACTTTAATTTCATAGCGAGACCTCGCTCTGAATAGAGTGTGTGTGTGTGTGTGTGTTATGTTATGTTATCAGTGATAAGTATAAAGATGCTTGCTCACATGACCATTATAATGAACAAGGGAGTTTTCTTTTGAATAATTAATTAAGTCCCAAAATGCCACCTCCTATTACAAAAACCACAGCCAAAACATGAGCCACTAGCATATCTATCTGTTTCCCTAGAGTCTGATTTGTAAAGAATGCATTCCATTTTAGCGGGTGGGTTTTCATATAGTTAGTTACATAGGCATTGCAATGATTATCTTCACTAGGATATATAGCACCAAATACTGCAATTTTGAGCATCCTCATCTTTACAGAGATCTTTACAGAGATGCATGTTCTATGACCAGAACTGGGCTATGGATGGCCTGGCAAAATAATCCTTCCTTTGTTTGATAACCAATTCAGGGAAGTTGATTTGTAAAAATCAGGTCTCTTTAAGATATTGAATGAGACAATCATATGCTTTGCTTCAAAGCACGTACTTGCCCAAGAGCTAGCTATAGCACTTGTCTTTTTTCTTTTATTTTTTTGTCAACATATAGCACTTGTCTCTGATATGTGATCGATAGATCCGATCAGTTTGGTTAGGCTCCTCGGCAAATCTTAAACACATGGTCTTTGTTTGTTTTCTCCAGAAATGCTCCCTAGCTAATTAGTTTGTCAATGTCGAGTTATTTATTTTGAAAGCTAGCACTAATTAAATAACTAAATAATGTAAGTATGTAAAGCCTAGTACCGTGAGTTTGGTTTGTGATTTTGGTGAAATCCAACAAAGCAGGATGATATGTTAAGTGTGGCTAAAGGTGGGCACTGCCCACACCCATGCCAAGTGACGTTATCAGTGTTCATGTCAAATGAGAAGTTAATGGTGTAATTGGTGTTTATGTCTAATAAGACTAACGATACTCATGTCACACCCATGTAAGTGAGGCTAAGCACACCAAAAAAATGTCGTATGTTTTTCTAACTTTATGAGAACCAATGCTGAAACTATCTCAAAAAAAAAAAAAAAAGTTATTTGAGACTGTGATTTCATACTGAAAATCATGTAACATACGATATTTTGGGCAAAATGACATGTTCTTATCTTCTCCCAAAAATTTTCTCACCCCTAGCTAAGTCATAATTTTGAATCAATTGTAGAATTGATGGATCTCAAAAACTTCAACCCTTTTTTATTTTTATTTTTTATTTTTTTTTTATGATTTTTCAAAGTCGAAAAATCAAGAAACTCATAAAAACATAAAATTAAATAATTTTAAGTGCCTTCACTTTGAACATGTCAAAAAATCATTCTCTACCAATCGTCGGGTTATGGCAATTGGAAATTTTCAATAAATTAAGTGTGGATAGAGATTTGACATGTCTTGACATGTCACAATGGCGTGCCACGAGAAATGCAAAACCATGTCAAAACCACTTTTTGTATTCAAATTGTCTCATTTCATAGTTACTATATGTAAAACATGACTTTTAGGACATGTTCTAAGTGACGGCACTCACAAAAATCAAATTTTCTATTATCTTTTATGATTTTTCGGTTTGTGACTTTAGAAAATTATAAGAAATCAAAAATATGATAGTTGATTTGTGAGCGGTCACTTGAAACATGTATTGAAAATCATGCTCTACCAATGAGAATATAACACAGGAGAATTTTAATAATAATAAAAAAAATAAAAAATAAAAAAGATGTTGTTAACGCTTGACATAAGTTTTGACATGTCATAGCATTTGACAACATATAAGTGTCAAACAACGTCGAGACAACTTTTTATTAAAAATAACATGCCACAACTTATTAGTATCAGATCATAACAAAATCACTTTTTATTCAAAATGTTCTGTGCCATAATTTCACCACAGCCATCCCATTAGAGTGTATAGTGTCAAGGTTTTTTTATTTTTATTTTTCATAAAAGTGACGTGAAGTTAACAAATATTGGGCCTCTAATGCCGAGCCGAACTCAATTATGGGTTGGCCTAAAACTCTTTCAGACCTAGTACCTGGCCTATAGGCAACCAAATTGGCACTTGGCAGACCCAAGTGACAAATAATTAGGGTACGTTTTGACTTTAATATCCAGTCAAAGACATTTGGACAAGAATCACGTGTCGTTCTGATAAGAAATTAAAAGAGGGCATTGTAATAATTCATCGTTAACGTAACGCTTATATAAATTTGGATGAACAGCAAGAACAGCAAGCATCTCAATCAACCTCCTAGACTAAGTTTGATTTTTTGTCTTATAAAGCAAACTGAGATTCAGTGCAATAACTACTTTCCTTCTTTCCCATTTGAATGACTCGACACTGCATAATTTTGCTTTTAAAGTGGCCCTAGCTCCTTCTCCTCGACTAAAGATATCTCACAGCATTACCATCTAATCCAAAATAAAAGAAGAAATTAGTTTGATGTTACTAAGATGCTAATTATATACCTTGATCGATTTTTCTTTATCTTAATTAGCTAGTTGTTTGTATGGCATCAAGTTCTCTTCCATATAATTTCGATCGAACAAGAAAAAACAAGAGGGTTCATCCGTACAAATGACATTTAATTTTGTTAGATTATATGAAACTTTGAAAGAAACTAAAATTTAAAGTTTATCAAATTATCAATACATGCATGTTGGTCTCCTCTGCCACCGAAAAACTAAAGAACATTCGTTATCCGACACATCACGTTGTTTGAAGTTGATCAATATTGATCTCTATGACCCTTATAATGATGCATAATATATATGTTTTCACGTGTTGTCGATCTACCATTGATGATGCATATTATGTATGTTTTCATGCATCAATGTCTCATCTTGAAACTTTGATAAAGGAACGAAGCGTAAAAACTATCTAGCTAAAGATTAAATGTCTGTCATCTTAAATTGACTCATTTTTTTAGATTTAAAATATATGAATTTTTAAAAGTTACTCTTATAAATTTACAATTTCATTAGCATTTGGTGTTTGCACCATTAATATGGCATATTTTTCATCATTCAATTAGATTGTTCCAATTGAAGGTACCAAGATAAGTTTTAGATATTTTTCATCAAGTTCTCTTCCACATAACAAGGAAAAACAAGACGGTATATATATATATATGTACAAATGACATTTAATTTTGTTAGATGATTATATGAAACTTTCAAATTAAAGAATCTAAATTTGAAGTTTATCAAATTATCAATATATACATGCATGTTGGTCTCCTTTGCCACCAAAAAAACTTAAGAACATTCGCTATGCGACACATCACATGGTTCAAAATTGATCAATATTGATCTCTATGACCCTTTATAATGCATATTATATATGTTTTTTATGTTGTCGATCTATCGTCAATGTCTCATCTTCAAACTTTGATAAAGGAACAAAGTTCTAGGGCTTGTCATCTTAAATCGACTCAATTTTTGGAATTTAAAATCCATATAAGTTACTTTTATAAATTTACCATTTCATCAGCGTTTGGTGTTTGCACCATTAATATGGCATATTTTTCATCATTCAATTAGATTGTTCCATATCAGGGTACAGAGATAAGTTTTAGATATATGAAATAAGATTATTAAACTAGCTGATTTCATGATTCCAGCTTATTAAGTCCAACTGATTTCATGATTTTTATTTTTTTTTGGTTGCAAAATTATTAAACCAGCCAATCCATCTCGTTCCATTGAGGGCACCGTTAATCCAGCTGATTTCATGAACATTATTAGTTTAAAACTATCACAATTTTATGAGAAATATGAGTTTAAATTCAGGCATTAACATTTCAATTTGTATTCCTCGATCGACAATTGATCCTTTTAAATGGGATCTAGAGAAATAGTGTGCAACTGTAGTAGTGGTGATTCTTTAATAAGCAAACACTTGGTCCCATTGTCCACGTTGGGAGGTGGAATAATGGACACAAATGTATGCCTAGTTGTCCCACACAAGATCTTCTCATTATTTGAGGATCATATATATCATAGCTTGTGTTCTTCCACGAAATTATATATGCCCTAAGCATTCTTAATTCTACTTTAAATTATGATAGTCAATTCTGAACTAGGTATCAATGCAAATTGCAATATTGTCGTTCAAAATTGTTTTGTATATCAAATACATTGTATAATGTATAAGCAACAACGTGTTCAACATCTTAATATGAAGTGCTAGTCCACAATCGAGAGTTGAAATTGTTCAAACCCTAAACTCAAAACTTATAGAAAACATTCAACCGTAATTCCTAAAAATAATATAATCGATATCTATATAAATTCCTTGTTAATGTAAGGCTCACACCATAATCTGAACACTTCTACCTGTTGTTCAAATAACCAGGGTATATATATTTAAAAGATTAGGGTAGACGCTTCTCAATTAGTATCTTAATTATATAGATGGATTTTAAGGTCCCATTGGACCTACGCACTGTCATTAATTCAGACCTATATATCTATGCGCACTGAGCTGATCGAAGAGCAAAATGATTTGGAAGAGCGTGTAACTTGTCAATAAGGGGACCTGATCGATCGAACACCAAATCCATAAAGAGAGATAATTAATCATCCAAACAACAAATAGTGTCTGCATGTCTGTACATGTAAAATTGTCTTGTTGGTTGCCGAGAAAGTTTAACTTGTTTGCCTTTAGTACTACTACTACTACTCCACCACCCACCATCTTAATCGGCAAAAAGCTGAAAAGCTGCACCATAAAGGTTTTGATCATTCATGTCAAAGCCAGGAAAGAAGAAAATAAAGAAGAAATCACAATCCAGAAAGGGTAAATTCATAGCATAGGGCTCCAAATTAATTTCCGAACGCCGTAATTGGAAGCCATGTTTTCTTATTGTTTATGTATTTTGAACCAAACTAATTACCTATATCAGCATTTAATCGATCTAAATGAGGGTCTAAAGTCAGAGTTTTCTAACCTTTTATTCAATTCTTATTTGAACGACTCCAAGCAACATTTGTAATTATTGCATCAAGAACAGACTAAGGATGGGTCCCATTTCCCTCTCAAAGATGTCTCCACGATTCCAGTCATCCCCCTCTTTTCAATGTCTTGCATTCTTTACTATTGACTATGCATTCATATCATCATTGCAGAGTAACTGTTTCTTCCTTTTATTTCCACAGTGTTCTAAACAATCTTATTGCAAGTATCCAAACTGCTTTTCTAATGTTAAAATCTTCCAAATGTGATGTCTGTGTTTCTCTTTGTTAAAAATTATAAGTTCGGTCTATATTTTTAATGTAATATCCGTCAAATTTTAATATAATAAATAACATCAACTATTCTTCTAGTAAATTACACTCAATTATGATTAGAATCCGATGCAAACACACTAAGTAATTGCCAGCTAGCTCACTCCATATCCGCTCTAATTTTACAAGCCTACCCTAATTCAGAAATTATGGCTACTAATCAAGTTCTGTGATATAAAGTAGCCTATTAGAATTAGGGTTTGGGGAAAAGAGAGAAGATGTGTTCTGTTACTACACGGGTTTAACAACAAAAGGACTTCTAAATTATTTAATGAACTATACCATTTTGGATACATGCATCTTGTGATACTGCACTAGAATGTTCGATCTCTTGGATTTACCATAGGAGATTATTCAGACTCGACCATTTCCAAATTGAACTCGTAAACTTTCCGAGCGTATAATGCACTTTGATCATGAATTCTTGTCATTATTCAAACACCACCTGGCTTACATTAAAATTTACACAGCAGGATTTAAGGAATATAGAGCTATATTCCTATGACTTTTTTTGTGACCATTCATGTAGATCATGAAAAAGGGCGGAGGACAGCGACATCCGCAACGAACATTGCCCGAGTAACAACGTAAATATACAAATTTCAAGGGGAAACAAATAGTAGACACATTAAAATAATAATACAAGGATATGTATTATTGGTCGTTAAAACTTAAAATAAGATAACTTAGTGGGGTGAATAGATAAATTCTCAAAACCCTGATACTATTTTTTTTTTTACCATAATAGAAGGCTAGCTTTGGCTCTTGTGCTTACCAAGTGCAACTACTATTAACTAAGGGTGGAAATCGATTCATAATAATTTTATTCTCAAAACCCCGATACGTTGTCAATATTATGTAGAGACTAGAGTATCAAATTTTAAACAATAATGGGTAAGGAAGCTCAAAATCTTGTAAATTTGTAATAATTATGATTAAGTTTTTATGTTGGATAAACGGTCACAATTACTAACGCGTATTCTCTTACTGTTCTACCTACCGCGATAAATATCGGTCTTTTTTTTTATCATAGTTGTGGTAGACTAACTTGACATATGAAGTTATCATTGATGTATGTGTAAAACTGTTCTATCATGTGTCATTAATGTTAATATATCGAAGTAGCTAAAAGATCCCTAATTATTGATACTAAGTAGTTTTAGCAGTGTATCTGTCCTATTGAATGAGTAAACTTTTATTTCTTTTCCCTGTACATATGAAATTAACCAGGGTCCATATATATATATTATGTCATGATCATCATATATTCATATTGCTGACTACAGATGAAAATGAGTAATCATTGCATGGATGATAGCATATAGGCATAACATTATTCTACCCATATTTTTCCTTGGATTTGTTTTGGATGATGAGTACCATACCACACATTATAATTATATATTCCCAAGAAACAAGAAACAATATAATACTACTCAGTGCTAATAGTGTCACTATAAAAATGAGAGAGATCCAAGTGAGAAGCGGAGAGGGATTGAGTGTTTAGAGCTAGATAGCTAAGCTAGGAATAGAAAAAGAGGAACATAAAGCATTTTCACAGGGCCCATGACATGTCCTCTCAATAGACCCAAAGATGTGATTTCGATTTCTATCTTTTCTTTCAACACTGCACTAACCTATTCTTCCCATACCTCTGTCTTCCTTCTTTTTTCACCTCCTACCATTTCTCCAATTCTTCCCAAACATGTCTGGAGATCATAGACGAAAAGATTCCATCGAAGCCTCCTCCTCACGATCCACTAACGCCGATCATCAACAGCAGCAGCAACAAAACCCTCCACCGCTCAGCCGCTACGAGTCTCAGAAGCGCCGGGACTGGAACACCTTCGGCCAGTACCTCAAGAACCAGACCCCTCCGGTTTCCATGTCCCATTGCCAGTTCAACCACGTCCTCGACTTCCTTCGCTACCTCGACCAGTTTGGAAAGACCAAGGTGCACTTACATGGTTGTGTCTTTTTCGGGCAGCCCGACCCTCCTGCCCCTTGCACCTGCCCGCTCCGGCAGGCCTGGGGCAGCCTCGACGCGCTGATCGGGCGCCTCAGGGCAGCGTATGAGGAGCACGGAGGAGCACCGGAGACCAACCCTTTCGGTAACGGAGCTATTCGGCTTTACCTGAGGGAAGTGAAGGAGTGCCAAGCTAAGGCGAGAGGGATTCCATACAAGAAGAAAAAGAAGAAGAGGAACAATCAGCTCAAGGCGATTAGTGATGAGGCTAAGGGTTTGAAGCAGATCACTTCTTGATTAGTTGCTTTGGCTTCTTCGGATCGATTTATGGTAATTTAATTTTGTTTTTACTTAGGTACTTACTATATATATAGAGTGATAATCAGTTTTCAGCTAGCTTCTGCTTTAATTTGAATTCCGAAAACTGTTTTATATGGTAACTTGCTGGTTATAGTAATAATTCATCAGCTTCATACTAACAGAAAAGTATACTCTTAAAGCAGACAATAAATGGGGTTTTAACAAGTGGAGCTGGATCAAATTTCAAACTGAACGGGTAAAATTCAGTATTGTATACCCACTCAGATTCAATTTCATCCTAAAACCCTAACCTACGAAACCCTAATTTCAATAATCGCTACTCAATTAAACTGCAGGCATAAAAGATTAAGTGATGGAGAACTTAGTTGACTTAGTTGGTGACATTTTACTTCAATATGATCTATGATAAGGACCCTCCCCCTATATATTTGATGCCATGATTCATTAAGTTTTTTTTTTTTTTGGCTCTCTCTCTCTCTCTCTCTGATCTCTCTCTCTCGATCAATGGATCGATCGATCTCAGTAGGCAAAACTGTTTCTATTTTTGTCCTCATAGTTAATTAAATTAATTATTTTCTCATCACTTGGTTGTACGTACTCTTTTCATTTGTTTTTGGCTCGGTTGTGATTCTGTTTGATTTGGTGCTCTCCAGTCCCCATGGGCGACCATATACAGTGTGGATATACATATATATTTATAGGTATATACTGTATGCATATATTATATATACGTACGTACATTGCATGCGAGCTGTATATTCAGGAAGTGAGAACTAACGTACGTATATAGAGGAGACTGAGATGTTCTTATTATAAATTAACAACATACAGTATGATTCTCTTCCCAATCAGGCAATCAATCTCTTTTGTAGATATATGGATCATGCATGCAGTGATCGATATATTATAATACCTTTTCTGGTGGTGGAACCAAAACCATAGGGAATATGTTTAATATTGTTAAAGAATGAGAGATATCATAGCTGCCTTTCGTAGATTGCTTACTTAAATCACTAATGCGTCCCAAGATCTTTGCTTGATAAGCATCGATTGTATACTAGCTAGGGCTGTGAAAAGTATTTGACTTATCTTGATCTTATTCTATTGTTTTCTACACAATCAGGATTCTATGGTTATTAAACAACTCAGTTAGCTATTGGCCGGTTTAATTTGTTGCTCACACATTAGTTTAGAACTGATTGCGTAGTCCATGATTTTCAGTACTACTATTTGCATAAAAATATAGAAGGTTACAAATCTCTTCATATATATAACTTTTCTTGTCTAAATCTAATCACTTATAGGTGATTCAATTATAATAATGATAAAATTAACTGACATTTAAAGTATTTGGCATCACAACGCATACAAATGGAGGCAAGTTAAGAGATAGAAACTCAGATTGTGATTATTGAATTTCTTAACAGACACATATTTAGTTCAATAACTAGCTCTACACACCTAGAATGACTCTATGGAAGTACTAATAGTATCTTCCTGCTTACATTATTACTTATACTTATACCTTACTTGAATTTTAAATAGAACCTGTTTTTCTCGACGATCATTCATCCTTTCTTGAAGAAAAAAGTCTAGTTGCAACTCTACGACAATTGGACATATTTTGCTTAAATAACTCTTTGTTTCTCGAACAAAAATAATCCAAAACCATAAAAGACTTCCTAGCATCCAATATCTTTTCTCATGGAAATTTTCTCTTTCCAAAAATTTCACAAATCACAATTCATTTCGATGAGCACTGTATTATCCGTCTTAGGTTAAAGAAAATTCATAATTGAATTGGTCATGCCAATAGTGAGAATGAATTTGAACAATTGATTTTTCTCTCAAACTTAATTCAAACCCTATTCATTTACAGTACCTTCAGTTCTTGCCCTTTTGTGGACCGTCCGATCGAATTAGGATACCTCATCATCATTTGCATGGTTGATCGAGTGGATTAATTATGTCTCTATAAAGAATGCTACATCATAATTTCATAAAGCTTACATTTTCTGATAGCCTTTTGAATTCATACTTGCTTGAGATTAAGGAATCACAATGGTTGTAATCATCTGGCTATAAAACACAATTATCATCCGACTTCATAATTTGGCACAACTCCTATATATTCATGGTCAATAAGGAGAAGCCTAATTTTATTTGGCTTAAGTTAAAAATCCGGACTAATGTAGATTTTATTTATTATCTGTATACTTGCTGAATTGCTAGCCAAGGAAGATCAAGTGAAATTAATTAATGGATCCGAGCAACGATGTTTAAAGCATATATAGACGTAATGGTCTTTGCAGCATATAAACAGTTTCTTGTCCTTAATCACCACCTATTATATCCTAATTAGCAATGAAAGTTGGAAGACATTAACATTGTGTCATTTTTGTGTGATGTCATTGCAGGATCACATATATAACAGGTCATTTGGATGCATGAGATGGATATATATAGCAAGGTCGTAATCTGTATTTCTTCCTCTGGAAATGTGGAAATATGTTACGATTTATATCAGCTAGCCTAGCTCTAAATAATCTTTACTACGTACTACAGCAAGCTAGCTAGTTCAAACCCTACTTGTATTACTTTTAAAGTTTTAAGTAGTTGCAATCAAGCTACACCTCTTGTAAGTTAATTTCTAGTTACAATTTCCTAGACATTTTCAAAGCTCAGTAAACAAGATGCTATATCTGTCTATCTCTCTATTACAGCTAGCTCCCATAAAACAGGTAGAAGATCGAGTATTGTTTCTCTTATCTGATGGCATATATATATATATATATATATATACATATATATACACACACACACACACACAGTCCGTCTCCGCTACGGACGTCCGTACCTTTTCTTAGATACAGATTTCCAGTTTTTCCCCACTTTTCGATCACACATTCACATCTTAACCGTTCAGTTTTGATGTCCTAATGTATAGATTATCTTTGCAAATTTCAGCCAAAATGATGATCGTTAAGGCATTCAAAACTGCAATTTACAACAATGAACACGAACGGTTCCGGTTCGACAGATTCGATTCGTTCGTATAAATTGCAGTTTTGGATGCCTTAACGATCATCAATTTGGCTGAAAATTTACAGAAGTGATCTATACATTAGGAACTAAAAACTGAACGGTTAAGATGTGAATGTGTGATCGAAAAGTCGGAAAAAACTGGAAATCCGTTCCATAAGCTTAGGAACGGACCTCCGTTCCTGAGCAAAGTTATATATATATATATCAGTTTAATTAGCTAGCATCATACATTAAATACTGCTCTTCTTTGCTATTTATCTGTCTGAGAGATCTTGGTGCAAAACCAAGTCATATAATTCGATTTAAGTTTCTGAATGGATCAAATGTTCAAGGTTCAAGTATATATATGAGAAACATCGATGATAACAATTAATATGCAAGCACATAATCCTTACAAATATTCAAGCCATGCATATGAAGATGGAATTTCTATTAATTACAGTGTGTGTGTGTATTTATTTATTTGCATATATATATTTGTGTATGTAGAGTGTAGAGATGAGAACTATATGTATCATGACATTTTCATCTATTTTGTTAATCATGCGGTCGGATAAGAAGCGTCCATAGCAATTCCACAGAGTCCTTCCATGGCAGGAACATCCCTTTGCATCCTTACATATCCACTCTCTCCCCATCCTGTTCCCCAAGAATTCTTCACCAGCCAATACTTAGTCCCATCACTACTAGTCCCGTACCCAACCACGGCAACACCATGGTCTAAGTTGGTACCACAGGTTCCAGTAAACACACCACGTACTCGAATAAAACTGAAACGCGGATCCACTTGCATCGATGGCAACAGAAACAGGCAGGTTGGCGACTGCCTGCAGCAGAGCATTCTCGTCGTTTTTAGGCACATCCTCGTGCCCAGTGATGGAGGCTGCTTGGGATGTAGCATTCTGAGTTTTGCAACTTCTGTCAACACCCTGGTAGGGGTAATTGGCTTCAGTTGTTAGGCCCTTGTTGCTTTGGATGAATTGGAAGGCATTATCCATTAGACCACCTTTACAACAGTGATCTTTGCCTCCAGTGTCACAATCCACAAGCTCTTGCTCTGCTAGAGGAATTAAGCGTTTTAAGCTGGTTGATCCCTTCTGTAGCTGCAACTGCTGAAAATGCCCAACAACACCCTACAACATTGAAACAACATAAGTCACATAACACAGTATTCCTAACTGTAGAATATATATATGTGTGTGTGTGTGTGTGATCGTGTGTAGGATACTAGAGAATGAATGGTGTGATTATTAAAATACATGCTAAAAATAAAAATATCTTCACTTTAAGAGTTTAAAGACGTCATCTCTTGATCCTCCCTATATATATATATATATATATATATATATATATTGGTTGTTGGTAAAGCTTAATTACCACATTTTCCTTGGTCTTTGATGGGAGTCACCGCGCCCTTTTCTCTCCAGTCCACTGAAGAAGGCACATCACTGACATTTCCATACCTAAAACTTGTAGCTTTCAGGGAGTTGGACAAGGATTGGCTCTTGTAGCCATTACGCATTGCTCGAAACTCCTCGTTAGTTAGGTCTCCAAATTCGTTTAACCTCAGTGTGTACTCTTGGTACTCCATCTGTTTGTTAAAAGCTTCTATGAACTCGACGTTGATCTTGAAGATCAAAAAGCGCTTCACCTTCTCTTCTGCATCCTTGTAAACTCGTCCATGTCGAGCTACCCACTCCTCGTGCCGCTTCAGCATGGTTTTCTCGTCACTAAGCTGGCGGGAAAATACTAACTGAGCAGCAAAGGGCCAAAGTGAAGAGAAAGGCCAAGCCTAATTGGTTTTTGAGAGCCATGAAAAGGTGTCTTAGTACTATAGAAATGTTTAGGTTTTGATGAGCACGATGTACGGTTTCGAAGTGGGCACGTGTTCAAAAACTTCTTGTGAGGAAATTGTTTGATGGAGACTTGCATTTCTAGGTTTTGATTGAAACCAACAATTTTGGAATCCAGATTCTGCAATTTAACTTTCCGTGTATAAGAACCCAAGCTGTAACTTCTGAAATCAATATTGAGTGATAAAAATATTATATCACATCGTATATCCTTTGTAGAATTGGAATCATCCTATGGAGAAGCAGAGGGGTGCAATTTACCAACATGGAAGATGTTGGTGTGGTTTCTAGGCTTTTTTGGGGTAATTTTTATTGCTGTGATCACATTTTTTTAAATTTTCATCAGCTGCTTTGAAAGACCCTTATTCGGTGATCGTAATTATCACCAAGACGTGGAGGCAGAGGCAGACGGAGCAGTGAAATTGTAGGCTTTTACTTCTTTGAATCGTAGATCCTTTCATTCTACATCTCGCTCTCTTATTCTCATATCAGGAATACCCTTTCGAGATATCTTCAAAAACTTGAACGAAATTGGAGATCATTCAATTACTACACAAAGCATTAGTAACTTCTAAACACCATTGCTACAAGAGAGAGCAGAAATGGAAGAGAATGTACAAATCATCACAGGCTTGAGCAACATCTAACAACAGGAACTAACATCGGTGGTATTACTTAAGGGGATAGTTATACCAACTAAATGTTAAAGTTGAAACCATGCTGTCCCGGATGCATCACTTGCCTAGCCTACTTTTCTGTGTCACAAGGAAACTAGATTTTGTTCTTAAGTACAGCTAGAAAGCTATTACAGCGGAAAAAGCAAAGTCATTGGACCAATCTGAGGCCAAGTACAGCTGCCAAAAACCCAACATGATAATAATAAGTAGAAGGAACAAAAGCCAGGTTAAGAAGAACCAAAGTCACTTGGGAATGTTGTGCCAGAAGCTTTCTCCAAGGCCAGTATCAGCTGGAACAATATGTACTCAATCAAGAAGATACTACATATGCTTCGCATGTACCATTACAGGACTCTTGCAAATGGCTAGCTATAAATATCTGCAAAATAGAACCATAAACAGATCTTAGAAAATCTACGGGAAAACAGAATGCAAGGGAACCAAAAATGCAAACCAGAGTATAAACAAGCTAATCAGATAGCTTAATGGCAAATATTGAGTGTAAAGATTCCCTAATTAAGTGATTGCTACTCACATACATCAATCCTTAATGAGGCTCCACATCAATGGCATGCTCAGAATACTTTTTCTACTGCTAGCAATAATATCGAAAGTCTGAAACACATCTTATGAGTTATGACCTATTTCAATGTCGAGTCATTTCTTCATGTCTTGCAAGTTGTCACATCAGATAGCTTTAAATACATAAGAAGGATTCTATTTATGGTGTCAATCGGCCTCATGAAGATAACAGCAGTTCACTCTTGTTCATGGAAGCTACCAACAGTTATCAAAGGCACTATCCACCATGTGCAGTTAAGAGAATCAAGGCTGCTCTATGCATGAATAATATATCTTTCTACTTCGATACCTATCAATATACAACAGACTGACCATTTCTGCAATGTGGAATATGACAAACCTAGCAATAGAATCTACTGAAGGCTAGTAAACGCTCTTTGCTTAGATGCATTAGCAATTCAGCAGTCTTTTAAGTAATCATAGAATTTACGAAAAACATAATATGATAGCAATCTTAACCGAAGACACATGCACACAGAATCTGGGAGGGAGATGATGAAAAGATGAATGGATTCAAAGAAAAACTCGTATTCTTCCATACTACAAATTGATAGAGCTCTACGTGAATCTCTCAACTTTACAGACGTTAACATCCCATGAACAAATGTTATAGAAATAGTCAGAGGCAAAAAACTAAAGTTTGTTGCGATAATGAATCATACTAGAAAACTAAGAGGATGTAAGAGAAGCATTCAATATAAAGTAATCACGCTGAACTCCCATCCCTAGCCACCTTAATTTAGTCTCAATAGGGTACATATGTTTGCTATCACAGATTATCACTACTTTCTCTGAAACATTCTTCCAATAGAATAAGCTATTTGATAAAAATACTGTGCAAGGGAAATTCCATTCTTATGTCTTACATCCCAGATAGAGAACTGCTTTCTTGTATCAACATTTATCATATGAGAAATATTAATGTCTCAATGACATAGATTATTAAAATCTCACTCAGTAAGTTTAAGTACCATTCCAAGGCCCTTCTTTTTATTAGACCACTCCCAATTAAATTAACATGAAATCCTATTATCAGAGCCTGGACATAAAAAAAAATTTGCATAAATTTAGATTGATGAGGATGGAACAATAAATATGCCAAACGGTAAAACAGCAAACAAGGCAATGGAACCAAGAAAGGAATGGATAATGCATCCTGTATCTATCTGAGGAGACCCCAGAATGCATGTAAATTACAAGCCAAATAACCAATCCAATGCACAAATTAACCTCTAATTACATATACCAAAAAGAAAACATCTTTAAAGGAAGGAAAAGCAGAGAAGAGGTCTCAAATTGGACAAGCAATTTATCATAAAGTCTCCCACTACCAAGAGATGAACCCAAAGACAATAAATAACAACCAAGACATCATGTGGAAACAAAAATACCAGAAAGAGAATCGGTCAGAAAAGAACAAATAAGATGATCAACCAGTCATTATGTAAAGTACATCTATCAGAACTTTTTTCATGAGCTTACTAACAGAATTTGAGTATGTATAAGCATAATATATATATATATATATATATATATATATATCACCTTATCTGTTTTTTCTTTTCACAAAAAACCAACACAGTCCATAGGTCTTCACAACTTCCCACACCGAGCATCTATTTTAAGAATAGCTACTTTACATAGGTAAACTCTGAAAGCTAAATGTTATAATATGATTGAACAACATCACTGTCAGAAACCAATTAGCAGCTCGAATCCACAACCACACTTGTAGGGTAAAGCTCTTTAGCAAAAGATATCCTTCCTAATTCCATTCTGAATACCTAGCCAGATACGACCTTACTACGCAAAGGGGAATTGTATATCCTAAACTGAGCAACTAACAAACCTATTTTAGTTCCTCAAGCAGGGTGAGCTAGATTTTCTAAATTAACATGTGCTTTTCGATGAAAAACCCTTTCACATCAGTACAAAGACATCTCCCGAGTTGAAGTGCAGCTGTATCTTGAATCTGTAATAGCTAGTCAATGAACTTGGGTACAATTGCCACACCACACAGTTATGTAAAGCATTGATCAAACCACAATTGTCCAGTCAATATAAGCGAATAGATTATTCAATTATCGGCAACACTTCTCAACAAGAGCATATAAATCCAACAAGACCCTGAAAACTAACAAATTGATTCTCAGAGACGAAACCAAAAAACAATCCTATAGCATACAGAAGAAAGCTGACAGATTCGGCTCACCATTAGAGCCGGGTCGCTTGCCGTGCTTGATCCGCTCCAGCTGGACCTGTGTGTCCATGAACATCCTCATTCTCTGAACCTCCAAGTCCTTAGCAAACTGCATTCTCTGCTTTTCCAACTCCACCATCTGCCTCAACTTCTCAGCCTCCACTCTCTGATACACCTCCCCAAACCTCTCTATTGCCCTCGCCAATCTCTTCAACCCTTCTCCTCCGCCGCCGCCTCCAATCTCGCCGTCGCTGTCTCTCTCCCTCTCCCTCTCCACCTCCGCCTCCTCATCCCCGTCGTCGTTATCTTCCTCATCCTCTTCGTCGTCGTCGTCGTCGTCGTCGTCGTTCTCCGCCGCCGCCGCAGCAGCGACCGCCGAGTAATTCATCCTGAAGAACCCCTCGTTCATCGCCGCCGCGGACGCCGACCTCTTCTGCGGCAGAGCCACGGCCGTCACGACCGGCCTCGCCGGAGACGGCTTCCGGTACGCCAGCGGCAGCGGAACCGCGACCGGCGGCGAAGGCGAGAGCGACGACGGCGAGGGCTTCTTGACGTTAGATCCGATGAGAGCGTCGAGGCGATCGAAAAAAGGCCAGGAAGAGGTCAATCCTCCAGAAACCCTAGCCTTCTCGACCTTGTACTTCTTCTTGATAGTATCAATTCGATTCTTGCACTGGACGTCCGTACGGTGCGTCTTCTTGGTGTGGCCGTGTAGGGCGTTGACGGCGTCGGCGACCTCCTGCCAGTCCTTCTGGCGGAGGTTGCCGCGGTTGAGCTCGAGGTAACGGCGGCCCCAGGAGTCGATGAGAGTCGAGGTGGCGTCTTCGCTCCAGCAGTCCTCGCGGACGGGCATGGGCCTAGGGTTTGAGGAGGAATTGGGGGTGGTGGTTGACGGCGTGAGTGAGGATTCCGTTAGGTCGCCCATCGGGAACGGAGCTGTGAAATTGGGGGGTTTGGGGTTGTGGTTGGTTTTGTGAGGAGGAGGAGAGAGAGAGGTGTTAAGAGAGAGGTCGCGTCGGTGGGAGGAGAGCGCCGGCCGAATGAGCCGCGAGTGTAGGAGGCAGGTCGCCGGGATGAGCGCGTGAAGCTGCTTTGTCGATGTCATTATTGGCCTTAGTGGCTTAATTTACCGGCTCGGCTCGGCTCGCGGTCCGTTTCCCAATTGCTTTACTCTTACCTACCGGAATTAATATTTTTTTACCGTACTAGATAAAAATACACGACGAGCAAAATTACGTTTCAGATTTTCCCCATTTTTATTTCTCAATCTTATTTTCTAGATAAATATATGCCAGAAACATTTACACCATTTACAGTTTTCCCTAAATAAAGGAACAAGAAAGTAAGTCACGGGTAAATTGTGTGGGAAAACCATACGTTATGAAAAAACCTACGTGCTAATGTTAGAGCAACTCCAACAGCTTCCATATAATAGGGATGCAAAAGTCAAAACTTTAGCATCTTTTTGTTCTCAAACTCCAACAGATTCTGCTGTAAAAATCTCTAAAATCTCTATATTTTTCCTATTTTAGAGATTGCTGTAAATATAGAGAATTTGGTTTTCTCTTTCCTCACTTTCCCTAAAATAGAGATAGTTATAGGGAGTCTGTTGGAGCAAAAAAGACTCATTTTTTTTTCTAAAGTAGAGAAAAATCAAAATATGGGGAAGTTGTTGGAGTTGCTCTTAGGGTAAAGAGAGTAACTGGGGTTTCCCTCTGCTTTCTGAATCTTTATCGTTTGCTCTCATGGTAGAAGAAATGACAGCGGCATTGGCATTGACGGAGGATGCAGTTGTGGAGTTTGGCTTTTGGGATCTGTGGCGGTAGAGGAAGAGGGCTAAACAAACTATCAAAGCTAGTCGCCAGGTTAAACCTCGGTGCCCTCCACCAGTTGGTTGGCTCAAGGCTAACTTGGATGGGGCTTATGATGAAAACACACCTAGAGGTGGTGCTGGAGTGGTGTAGTACGTGATGAAACAGGTTTGGTTGTGGCTGGAGCATGCTACAGATTTGATCATATCATGTCTCCAATTATGGTAGAAGCCTTCGCTGGCCGCCTTGCTTGTAAACTAGCAGAGGACTATCAGTTGACACCTATAGTACATGTTCGAATTAGATTGTTTGCGTCTGGTGCAAGCAGTACAAGCTGAAGGGGAGGACACCTCAGAGCTAGGTAGTCGTCGACGACATCTCTTCTTTGACTTTCTTGGCAGGTTCTTTTTTTACACATGTTTATAGAGAATCAAATAGGATTGCTCATAATCTTGCTAAAATTGCCTTAGTTTCGGGGCTACAAGTTTCACGGAGTGGGAGTGTCCCTCCGATTCTTGATGGGCTCTTTGCTACTTCTTGTAACAACTAGTTCTAATAAAAGGTTGTCGTCGTTTTTTTTTTTTAGAATAAGAAACCTTTATTGATAACTAAAATTACATAACATGGGAATGACCGGTGGTGGACAAGAACTCCCCACTCTCCTCCCTAAAACCTAAACCAGTTACGGGTCCGTCATCCAGAATGACCTCCTTGAGCCGAAAGGGCCCAACCCCTAACCACCTATATCGCCCAACCCCTCGGTCTACAGAGAATCCCGAGAATCTAGATACCACCTCATAGACAACCAACGCCCTCTTCCACACCGTGTCCCAATGATACCAGACCACGTGCAAGGATCGTTTGTCAGCACATTGACCATAAGATAAAACCAAAACTAAACCAACTCGTCCCCAGGAATGACACCAAATCCATGGCACCTCAATTTGACCCAACCCTTGCTCAAAAGAGTAGGGACATACTAATGACCAGAAAAGACTAACCAAAAGCCTAACCAAAAATAAAACTCTAAACAAGACCAGACCAAAGCTATTACAATCAACTTCCCTCTCTCCAATTTCCCCGCCGGCAGACCACCTCCATAATTCTTGCCCTTCGAGCTCACCTCCCCAAAGATACCCAATCAATCCCGCAAGCCACATTGATACACTTGCCTGTCGTCGGCCGGATCCAGATCTGGGAACAAATCCACTCCAATCCAAACCAGCGAGAAACAAGAAGGGAATCACCGTGCCTTTCCACCTCGGAACGAAATCGCTCCACCCATCTGTGTCCATCCGCTTGGGAGCCCGAACCCACCTCTGCAAACATCGCCGAGCGACCAACCTCCGAACAGAGACCAGCGCCATACGATCCATGGCATGCCACCGCCACGATCTGGCCTGTGGCCCCTTGCTCCAAGCCTGCGCCGCAGCCGAATTCCCCCTCCACGCCTGCGCCTCTGCCTGAGAGTAGAGAAGAAGCATGCAAAGCCCCAACCAATGAAGAGAAGACAAAACCCCCATCTCCCGTCCGGCAACACTTGCCATACGTCGCTGAGGCGGGAAGCCACGGTCAACGAGGAGGCACCGCCGGTCGAGCGTCACACTCTCCTTCGCTCTTTCCAAACCCTAGCTTTCTCTCTTGTTTTCTCGGTGCTCTTACGGATGTATTTTTGATAATTAAGAGTTTTAGTTCAAGTTCTTCCCTTTTTTCTTTTGGGTTTTGGAGTTTTAGGTTGTCGTCGTTTAGTTTCAAAAAAAAGCAATACAATTATATCACTAGGAAAACACTTACAACTCTTGCTAGAGATTGTACTTAATTCAAAAATTATTATTATGACACCGAGTTACAAAAAAAAAAAAAAAAAAGAAGGAAATCTTAGGGCTGGGCTCGGTGCGGGTCGGCCCGGTTTGAGGCCCAAACCGCATCCGCACCGTATTTTGTGGTTTAGCCATTTTCAGAACCGCAACCGGTTTTTCAGTGGGCTGGGCCGCATTATTCGGTTTCACCGAAATGCGGTTCGGTGCGGGCCGGTAACCGGTTTGGGAGTAGTTCGACTGGTGGTACTACTGGAACTCCTGGAACTGGTGGTACTGTAGCTTGATCAATTGTAGGCTGAGGAGTTGGTGTGGGAGTAGTTTGACTGGTTCCAATACTGGAACCTGCAGTTGGAGTTGGTGTAGGAGTCGGACTTGCGCTAATCCCTTGATTAAGTTGATTTTCTTCCATAGTCTGCATCTACAAAAGAGAAGCAATTGAAAGCCACAATTAAAAACAGAAAGCAAGAACACCGATTGAAAGACTTCCTATGCCTAATCTGCAAGAATTCAAA
Source organism: Rosa rugosa (assembly GCF_958449725.1). Classification (NCBI taxonomy): domain Eukaryota; kingdom Viridiplantae; phylum Streptophyta; class Magnoliopsida; order Rosales; family Rosaceae; genus Rosa; species Rosa rugosa. The sequence continues at coordinate 66,461,397 of NC_084821.1, read as the reverse complement.
CTTCAAAGCATCCAATCTGAATTTCTTTTGCATTTCACTTCATTTCTTTTGCAGCATTGACCACAAGAATCAATAAGAACACAACACCAATTGCAAAGCAACCAAATACCCAGATCGGAGAAGAGAGAGAAGAGAAGAGACCAAATACCTAGAGAGCTTACCCTCGCAAGATCGGAGCAGATCTTTTAGAGAAAATAGACAAGATCGGAGCAGATCTTTTAGAGTTGGGAGAGGTCGAGAGAGATCGAGAGAGTTTTTTTCAAGAGTTGGGAGAGTTTTCTGAAGAGAGTTTTGGAACTTTTGGCAAATGAGGTCGTGCGGCCAGGCTGTGAGGGTCTTAGGGTTTCTGCAGATCAGGTGCATACAAGTCTATGTAAGCTTGGTTTATGACCAATCATAATTAGACAAGTAATAAAATTAATTCAAAAATTAATTTAAATAAAAAAGCAGTTTGGGCAGTTTATGTCGGGCGGTTCAACAGCTGGACCCGATTCTGAACCGTTATGAACCGGTTCGGTTCGGTGAGACTTCAAAACGGCACCGTTTTTGGTCGGTCCGGTTTCCAAGCCGGAAAATCCGGTGCGGTCGGGTCGGTTACCGGATTTCCGGTGTGTTATGCCCAGCACTAGAAAATCTGATTTATAATATTTGTTTGATATTCAACTAAGCAACACAATTATATCACTTGGCAAACATTTACAACTGTTGCTAGTACAATCTAAATTCAAAAATTATTATTATGACACAAAGTATGGAAGTGGCCGGGAGTATGTAACTCAATTATCACCTCATCTTTTTTGTCAAATGAGTTTGCATCTTGAATTCATACCTGAATAAAAATGATATAACTGGTTGGATACCAACTTCTTAATGTACACAATTACAAACAGTTGTGTTCGATATATAGCAGGGATGCGGAGCTTTTGACAATTGAACCATGGAGTCTCCAGTTTCAGCAATTATGGCAGTGTTCGGCCTAAAAATATCCTGTAAACAAGTTCAGTTAACAATACAAACATGCATAGTCTCGAATTCTCGATACCATGAATGTGCTTAAAGAAGAAATAATACGTACTGCTGCTCTTTAACTTAAGAAGTACATCTTTCCGAACTTTCAGAGGCCGGGGTTCCTGGGGGAACGAAAATTCAGCGGTAATTCTACATACCAGTACTGTTTCTCTTCAGCTTCTTGGCCAATGCACTGAAGAAGTCACCCATGAAAAACCATCCTAGTGATGGACCATTAAATTGGTTATGCAATTAGGCTCCACAATAACTTCCCTTTTCTTTCTTGATCAGCAAGGAATACCAAACAGAGCTATAATCATTCAAAATTGGGCCAACAAAAACATAAACATGCATCTGCAAGACTCCACAATCTCTCCACAGAAACTAGTCCTCACAACACCCCAGTAAGTCGCAATTTTCATTGGATCTGCAAAGCTCCACAAAGGCCTTCACACTTTCGGCTTGGGCCCACCCACAAGCACAGACTTCACTGCCTCGTTCAGGAAAGCAGCAGGACGTTGCTTCAAGCCTTCAGCTGCTGCTTCCAACCCTAATTGATTGCTTACGTTCGGCGCAATAAAGAAGGGAAGTGGTACACACCCAAATGTGGGGAAAGGAATTGCAGGCAAATTACAAGTTTGTGCCATCACCCCAACTTTATTATAATTACTTTCTATTTTTATTTTTATGTATTCAATTTAATTTTTAAAGTTTCTAATTAGTTGGCACCTTTCATTAATTTTTGACTTTTCTCAAAATTTATATATAAAATGAATGCGTTTCCGTTAAATGAAATACCATTATGTGTGTGTGTCTATATATATATATATAAGATCCTATCTACAGCGATGCCTCGCTCTGAAATTTCGGAGCGAGGTTAGGGTTTAGGGTCACTTTTCGGTCTCATATCCACATCTCGACCGTTCAGGTTTTAGGTACTAATGTATAGATCATGTCTGTAAAATTTCAGTCAAATTGATGGTCGTTAAGGCATTGATAACTGCCTTAAAGCTAGTACGGTTCAGGTTGGACAGATTTAGTTCGTCAATTGATTTAAACAAGTTAGATACCTTATAGATCATCAATTTGGCTGAAATTTTGCAGAGATGACCTATACATTAGTACCTAAAACCTGAACGGTCGAGATGTGGATATGAGACCGAAAAGTGACCCTAAACCCTAACCTCACTCCGAAATTTCAGAGCGAGGCATCGCTCTGGATAGGATCTGATATATATATATATATATATATAATTTTCTTACCAAAACATCAAGAGTTGAGGACTTACAACATCACATAAGGTACTAGAAAACGTATCGATAGTGTCATAAGAAAAGCAAGAATAAATCTGTGATTAAAACTGTTATAAACACAAAACTGCTAATGCAACGAAATCTATGATCCCATCAACAGATATTTGCTCTATCTTCATTGTGTGCTATGGATCAGGCATAGACCAAATAGAACAAAATGATTTGACTGGAGAAGTTATATTGCAAAACTACAAATATCGTTCTGCGTTGGCTATACCTAATGCAAACTAGTGGCCAAATTGATCACACAGTATTTTGTCTCATTAACAAAAAAAAAAATTACGAAAATATTCATGTTCTTCAAAACACAGAGCCAAAGGATATTCCCGAACCTTAATACAAAAATCAAGAGCTTATTACAATCGTAAAGTACAATGTAGTAGACTCAGCATCTGTAAGTGGCAATGTCAAAACCAAAAAATCAGTACTATGACCACTAATATTGATTAGTACCATAAACTGTAATAAAAATAAAGCATTATTATCTTTGCTAGGATAAGTGACGATATCTGATTTTATTGTCCTGACTGTTTCACAGTAACATTAAAACCAAAAGAATTAGTACTATGACAACATAAATTGAATACGACCACAAGAAGAGCACACATGAATGTTTAACCCAAATTCATCTATGATCCCATCAAAAACTTGTATACCATAGATATGCCTCAAAACACACAGCGCAGAAAATTTAAACCTAAAAGAAAATAAATAAATAAAAAATCCAAAATCTTACAAGGTACAATTCCAGCAGGTGGACGCTTTGCTTTCCGGGCCTTGACCTTGCTACCTGTTTGTGGTAATATTGAAAGATGTGATTAAAGAGCCAAAGCCCCAAATCACAAAAATAAAAAATAAAAAATAAAAAAACATACCGTATCTCCGGCCGGATCATGCTCTCCGCCTCTCCGGGCTCTCTCCTTGCTCTCTTCGCAAGCCTGGGATTTTCCTGCCTATCATGGTTTGGGTTTGGCGATGAGAGTAAAATTGATTCCCTAGGCTTTTATTTTCCTTCTATGTCGGTTTCGGTTTTATTCAGCCCATCTCATACGTTATTAACTTATAGAAAATTAAAAACTAGTTGGTGGCCTTATGGCTAAAAAAACATTCAAATATGCACTTATATGTAATTAACCCTAACATTTATCCTGCTACTTTTTTTTTATATTTTATTTCTTTGAACAAAATATTAATAAAAAAACTGTGATGCCCCGGAAATTTGTATTTATTTTCTGAGGATTTTCCGGAATCTAAATTGTGGTTATTGGACGGTTTCATGGCTCGTGGACGGAGCGGAAGTGTTTCGGACGAATTTTTATTCGAAAAGTGTGGATTTAGGGGGGGGGGTTCAAGGTTGACTTTTGATACGTTGAGATTCTCTGAAAACTTCATTCACAAAAGTTGTAGAGCGCGTCGATACGAGTTCGTGGACATGCGGAACGCGTCAATCGGAGTTCGTATGAGAAAGTTATGAGCATTTGAAAATTTGGAAAAGTTACTATATATAGGGATTTCCGTTTTTGGAAGGTTACTATTTTCATTTGGCAAGTTTCCTTTTCCGGAAACTTAGAAATTCTCCGTTCTCTCTCCTCACCCGCGTCTGACCCGACCTGAACCCGAAAATCAGACCCGGCTTTTCCGGCGGTGAAACTTTCCAGATCGACTTGCCTCCTTGCTCCAGTCGTCTCTGTGGTGGCCTCTAACGGCGATTCTCCTCCACGGCGGCGTTGCAAGGCGGCACAGATCGAGGTATTCGGACCTGACCGGAGATCCTAGTTCCAGCGACGTCGTGGCTTCATGCTTCCTGTTGTGAGTTCGTAGAAGTCTCCTGGATCGATCTATGGTGGTTGTTTGGATCAATTCACGTGAAACTTGGTTCAACTCGGATTGAACAGTAATCCAAGGTTTGCGAGGTAGTTTTCGACCCTTTATGCTTTGATTTTGACTTCGTGCTAGTTATGAAAATGGATAAGCATGCTGAGATGAACATCTTTGATGTTGGAAGTTTTGTGAAATACTGAGTTTTGACCGGCGGCATTCTGGCCATGTAAGGGACTGTTTCTGGTATTATATATCTTCTACTCGTCGATACGAGCGTTTCGGTATATAATACGCAATTTTTAGAGTTCGTATGAATTTGTTAGGATTTTTACGGTTTCATACCGGTTGATTTATTCGATCCAGGAGGATCCGAGCGTCCGATCGACTTGTGGTTTGGACATATCGATCGTAGAAGTATTCCGGAGACATTGGGTGGTCTCGGATGTGGTTTCGCCTCAATTGGCGTTACTTTGGGAATTTTGGTTCGATTTAGGGTTTCGAACGTTATTCCTTGTGTTTCATTGACTAAATCAAGACTGTATTTCCTTAGGTACTTGACGAAGTATTCTTGGACGGACGGTTAGTTGGTGGTTAGACTGTTTTGTTCTATATTGAAGACGCAGCGGGAATTTCGAGGTGAGTAATCTCACAAGGTTCATTTATGAACGGAATTACCTTATCGTTTCGAGAGTTATTTATTTAACTGCAAACTATAGTTGGTATTAGTAGGCATTCATGAGCGGATGACTACGTATATATATATATATATATATATATATATTTACGTGAAATATATATGTTTTGGTGGGTTTGTGATTTATGAAAACAATATGCATGAATGATGCTTTTTATTGTTTTGTCTTATGGCTTTTCGGGAAACAAATGATTGTGGAAATGTTGATTTCGATTTGTTTTGAAAAGCGTTGAGATTTGGGTATGAAAACAATATGCATGAATGATGCTTTTTATTCTTTTGGGTTATGGCTTTTCGGAAAACAAATGATTATGGAAATGTTGATTTCGATTGTTTTGAAAAGCGTTGCGATTTGTGTAACATTTTGGGTCCAGTGTGACTCCTTTAATGTTTTATTCCAAGGGACTGAAAAGTTCGAGGAATGAAGGTCTATGACCTTGGGCAGAATATCAGGTAATCACGTCTTTGGCCGGACGAGTAGTTACGTTTTCAGTTAGAGCTCTAGTCTGTCTGCCACAATTGTGATTCATGGGGTAACAGGAATTGGTTATATCTAACTCATGAGATTACGTGTTTTTAGGGAACAAGGTGTGAGTTGCTTCCTTATTAACGGTTTTTAAGGGGATAAGGTGCAAGTTATTTTCCTTATTAACGATTTGATAGAAATCAAGGTATGAGTTGCTTTCTATATATGGTACAATTTGATATAAACCAAGGTGTGAGTTGCTTTCTATGGTACGTTTGATAGAATTCGCTTTCTATGGTACGTTTGATAGAATTCAAGGTGTGAGTTGTTTTCTATGTTATATTTGATAGAAATCAAGGTGTGAGTTGCTTTCTATGGTACGATTGATAGAATTCAAGGTGTGAGTTGTTTTCTATGTTATATTTGATAGAAACCAAGGAGTGTGTTGCTTTCTATGTTTCGTTTTAAAAGAAACCAAGGTGTGAGTTGCTTTCTTTTATTTCGATTTGAAAGGAAATTAAGGGTGGATTATTCTCCTTTATTTCGTGTTTTTAAGGGATCAAAGCGTGAGTTGTTTTCCTTAATTCTAGTGTGAGTTGTGTTGACTATTTTGAGTTACTCATACGGGCTTGCAAAAGCTTACCGGGTTTGTTGTGTGACAACCCGGTACACTATTCAAACGATATAGGGGTTAATCCTGCAGGTTAGGATAATCGGGGCTGGAGTGGAGGTAGTGCCTTTGCAGCTTTACGGTAGGAAGCCATTTTTGTGACTTTACCGTTGATAAGGACTTCCGTTGTATAGTTAACTCTGAGCAGCATTTACGTTTTATTTTGTTGTTGACAATTTAATTTGAAAGCTTATGTAATATATGACTCTGTGGAGCGGGTCAATATTGATACAGTGGGTTCAGGGCATCAATATGTAATTGGTTTAAAAAGGGAAAAAGTTTACAGGTATTTTGTATTGATGGCTGAACGATCAAGCATATATAATTATGAGATTGTATATCGATTTTTATTTGTGAAAAAATCAGGGGCGTGACAAAAACCCTCTGAAAATTCTTGTCAAAAGTCAATGTCGTTTCTGGATCAAAGTCAATAATCTGCCACCTAAGCTTTATTTAGCAGATTAGATCCAAATGCATATGCTCGAACCATAAATTGCATTCTTTTCAATCGGAAAGTTTATTATACATGCGTGCATATCATGCACACATTTATCTGACGGTGTATAAGCATTGTATGAGTTTTCTATTGTTCATTGCAGGGATTGAGACACCATTGAATTAATGTGTGCATATGCGTAGTAGAAGTTTTACTTTTCGATATCATTGAAATATGTTAGTGGTATTCATAGCCATAGGGCTGAATACAAACACCAATGTAATTTCCATCTAGCACATGCATGTTGCTTGCAAATTTTTCCTTTCGCTCAGCAAGCTGTTTTGTAGCAGGTGACATTTTAACAAGCTTTGCGGCGCAACAAAAGAAAGTTAGGCTTTTTCCAATGTTGACTGATCGGTTAATCATAAAAGGCTTGCGGCGGCCAGCTTTATCATTAGGCTTCTCCGGTTGTTGCTGGCACAAGAAAGTTAGGCTTCTCCAATTAATGTTCCGATTGCTGAAGTGCTCTCAAAAACAGTATTCTATCCAGTGCTCTCAAAAACAGTATTCTCCAAGCTATTCAATTCAATTGCTCCAAAAATATTGTCGAAGGTGATTCCAAAATAGTCATTGATTGCATGAAGAAGAAAAGTGACCCTCCTTAGTGGATTCGATCCCTAATTAGAGATATTCAAAGAATTGCTACTCTTTGAGGAAATTTCTTTCTAGCATATTCCCGCGGGGAAAAACTTTGTGACAGATACGGTGACTTCCATTATCCATACTTCCCGTGAGTTATATGGGTGAACAAGCTTCCCCTCTCAATCATCTCCCTACCCAATGCCTTAGGATTAGAGGATGATTTTTTTTTTTTTTTTAAATTTGCGTATTAAATTATGATCTGAACACACGTAGGTGGTGTTTGTTACACGGGATTGGACTGGATTGGACATTCTTATCTAGTCCAATCCCAGTTATCCCATGTTTGGCAGCAAGGGGACTCTTTTTAATGAGACTCCACAGTCCCAAAAACCACCCCGACACCGTCTACCACAAACCCACCAAAAATCATGGGATTGTGGAAGCCCCATTCACTCGATCTACTCTTCGTCTCTTCCCTTCCGTTCGTCGTTCTCTCATCATTCTCAACCTGCAATTCAACCTCAACCCACAAAAGCTGCCATTAAAACCAACAAATTTCAACGACCCAGATCCCCTAATCATCAACTTTAGCCAATTCAACAACCACAACAACCACAAATTGAAGAAAAAGCAATGAAATTTTCAAAATCTAACATTTAAGAAGTTGTGGGTTGCGATCAGTAAACCTGGTAGTGAAGGTGGTGGTGGGTTGGTGCTTCTGTGCTTCGATTCAGAGACTCGTGAGGTTTCTGAGAGAAAAAAGCCAGCAGACTTGCTTTGGTTCTCTTGCTGGGTTTGTTTTTCTCTTGCTGTTTCTCGGAAACCAATCACCCCCGGACGAATAAGAAGTTGGCCCACTTGGACAGCTTTGGTTCTTCTGTCGTTTTCCCTCTTCACGGATTGTGGAGCTTTGCTGGTGTTGAAGGTTTTGCAGGTTCTATATTTAATCCCGCTGGCACCAAACATTGGTCAAGGGACTCTATAGCATAGCCTGGCTTGAAGAGTGGAGGACTCTAAAAGAAATTAAGCCGGGGTAACACAATCCCCCCTAACAAACACGGCCGTATAGTTTTCGTTTCCTCTTACATCTCATTTCAAACTTTAACATATGCAACTAGAAGGCCACCAAGCAAGGTATGAAGTCCCATACGACAGGTCGCTAGCTAGCTAGGTACGTGATTGACAATGGCGGAGGAGTAGGTTAAACTCTGCCACATGCAAAGTCTGAGTTTTTGCAGATAACAAGATTGAATGATCGAACCGTATATGTCTACGTATAAGCTCAATAATTGAACCGTATACAAATATTGGGGAGACGTATGTAGGTACATACTACTACTACGTATATGAGTACAATGGGTGCAGCATAAGATTCGTTTGGAAATTCATATCTAAGTTTGAAATGGAAGCAAAAGGTAGAGATTAGAGAAAGGGACCGTTTTAGTTATACTTAAATCGATTGAAAAGTGGGAGGCGTCGCTTCAGTAGTATTCACTTAATTATTTCAAGGATTAAATACTGTTTACTCCCTATACTTATAAGGTCTCGACGTTTCAGTCCCTCACTTTTCAATTTCACTCGGATACTCCCTAAACTCTCAATTTTCACACAATAGGTCTTTACCGTCAATTTTCCGTCAAAATCTCTATTAAATTGCTGACGTGGCATTTCTGACACTCCAAAATGTCTATTTTACCCTCAGTTACTTTTAAAAAAAAAATAACAATTCTCTCTTTTGATTTACCTTTATTTTGTTTAATCAATTTCTTCTACCCTCCCACCCATCATCACTTCCAGTTCGTCTGCAACTTCATTCCAAATCAAGATTCACATACATTACTCCATCTATATCTCTAAGCTTCCGTACGCTCGCCCTCTCATCACCATCCTCATCATCCCTTAAACAACAACAACAAGAAGACCCATTGCCCTCATCCCTTACAGGCTTTCCTCTATAATTCAGGTCTTCGATTTCCATGATTCCATCGAAGGCCGATTAACAACAAAAACAACGAGAACTACAGCATCTTAGGTACAATTACACGAACCCAAAATTCCCAATTCATTGGATTCATGAATCCCTATTCTTCTGGGCTTGATTCTTCACCCAGATTTCAGCCTAGACCTTCGATGCACTCTCCATCCAATTTTTTCCCCAAAATTCAAATCCCACAAAAAACCATTTGCCCAATTTCAGAGATTAAGATGGGGCAAGTTAAAATTGCAGAGTATGAATAGAACTTCAGAGATTAAGATGGGGAAAATGTGCTTTGATTTGCGCGCAGATGTAGCTTCTTCTGAGCAAGAGACTAGAAAATCCAAAAGAGCAGCAGAGCTACTCCTTGCAGAACTGAATGAGGTTCAAGTGACTATGGCCGCCGACAGTCCAAAAGAGTAGCAGAACATTAGGAATGGATATTCAAGAGACAGGACCCATCAATAACCTAAAGAATGGATATTCAACCCAGATTGAATAATGAAACCAAAACAAAACAAACATTCGGGGCAAAATATATACCCAGCAAAGAGCCAAAGACCCCACCGGAGCGACGTTGACACTTTTGACCATCGGCTCTTGTCAGCTTCACCCTTCGCATTTCGCCACCGACAGAATCCCATTTTCCTCCCCTCAATCCCTCTCTCTCCTCCTGCAATTCGGGGAAATCATTATTTATTCATCGCCCTTCATCTGCATCGAAATGAGGTAGCTAATGGAGCCGTGGCAGAACACCATGAAGAAGAAGCAAAGGCCCATCCGGCTCCGCTGCTCCGTCAAGAATTACGACTGGGGCATTCTCGGCCACAATTCCAAGGTCGCCAGGCTCTTCGCTCTCAATTCCGGGTCGGACATCGACCCGGTCAAGCCCTACGCCGAGTTCTGGATCGGGACTCATGAATCTGGGCCGTCCTACGCTGATTCAGGGTCGGAGCAGCCCCTCAGCCTCAAGTCCTGGATCGATGGGGTCGCAGGTGTAGAAGCGGAAGCCGGAGTCGGTCACAGGTGTAGAAGGAGGAGAGAGAGTTGGACGAAGAAAAGGTAAAAAGTAAAAGAAAGAAAAAAAGAGAGAGAGAGAGAGAGAGAGAGAGAGAGAGAGAATTAAAAAAAAAAAAGTAAAAGAAGGAAGAGGTAAAAAGAAAAAGACAAAAAAAAAGGAGAGAAAAGAAAAAAAATTAAAAAAAAAAGAGTAAATAAGGGTATAATAGATATTTTAGCGTAAAATTAATGCCACGTCAGCAAAATAACGGGGTCTTTGACGGAAAGTTGACGGCAGGGACCAATTGGGAGGAAATTGAGAGTTTAGGGATTTTTAAGATGAAATTCGAAGGTCAGGGACTGAAACGACGAAACCCTATAAGTATAGGGAGTAAACAGTAATTAATTTCAATTCCATCATTGATCATTCTCGGATTCTCCATTCTTCTGCAGCAAAAAGATGACAAAAGAATATGGTTTCTTCACTCTTTATGAGCTACTGTTTATGGAAGTGAGCGCATTACTGCATGGTCCGCTTCAATTTAAGATTCAGGAAGTTGATAGCTTCTAGCCTTGTTGTATGTAATGCTTCTGATATTATTAAAGGGTTTTTTTTTTATTTCTTGCTTTGTAAATTATTGCATCATTTTGCTGCTAGTTTTTCTGATCAATTGAATATTATTCCTTTTATCTCCATGTATAACAAATTAACAAGTAACCTGCTAGAATTCTTCTAGTTATATCTCAAATCATTTGTATGTTTCCGCGTACCTTTGCTTCAATCATTTTGGCTTCAAAATCTAGGATATCATGGGCCATGAATTAATTTAGGGTTAGTGCAAAATGCATGGTGGATGATATCATGAAGTGAATGATCATTTTCTCCATGGCACACAAACTCCACAAATTAACGAGGTTAATCTTGAGTAAAAGAATTGAAATACCACACCCTAGATGGTATTCTTATTCCGCCTCTTTTATGGAATTGAACTCCAATCAACTCATTTATTTTAATTTCCTTTCAAAACTTATGATTTAACCAAACACGATAATTTAATAGAATGAGAAACTATTTCACATTCCAGATTTGATTTCCTAGCTAACAAACAGAGACTAAGGGTAATTAAGTAGACATCTCAAGAGGTTTTGTCTATTTCCAAAGATCACATAAACACCTAGTTATTTATGCTTTACATATATATAGTTATACGCGCGCATGTGTGTAGTTATTCTCTCTTTTCTACACCCTAATTTACTGTTCACCTGCTCCTACATCACTTGACACGGAACTGTAAAAAAATAAAATAAAGCTTTATCATTTTGGGAACGGACTTGGAAAAAGTCGGTAAAATGAAAAACGACATTGGGCATAAGAAAAGCAAACATGGATGTTCAATGAGACATGAAAAGCTGCAATGCAAAATCATCTAAAATCCCATCACAAAATAGTGCTAGATTATATATGCATCATGCACCAGGACCAAAATGACTTGGGTGGTTATCCTCATAAACCAAATTGATCGCACAATACTTTATCCAACTACCAATATCAAAATATAGCCCAGAAAATTGGCAGATAACATTCCTCACAAACCTTATAAAATATAAAAATAAAAATAGAGAGAGAGAATCCAACATCTTACTATGTGAAGACCCAACAGGTGAACGCATAGATAATAGATCCATGCAATAGTTGAATAACACTTGGGGTAAGTGCTCCAGCTCTATCAATGGAGCTATAATCCCTAACCCCTTTATTTTTGTTGGTAACCATTTGTTTTTGGCATGTTAAGAACTAATTAAGTGAAGGTGATGATCGAGGATTATCAATTATGTGGTGGTTGGCACCAACAACTGTAGGAGGACCGCCACAACACCTTGTAATTTGGGATCAACCTCTATTGTATGGAGCAAGAGGCGAAGGAAGTGGTCCCTTAATTGAACCGTAACCAATCCTCGCAGCATCAATAACCTCGACTCCACTAGAAAACAGCAAACAGATGAGCACAGCTTTGAGGCAAATCATGAGGAGCATTCTTAAATTCTCTTTGCTTTCCTGACCTTGGTGACCTTGTTACTGATAGCCATGGTACCAGTGAAGAGCTAGGGTTTGTGAAGATGAACAACTAGATGGAGAGGAAGATAGTTTGAGAGAAAAGAGTATACTAGTATATTGTTTCTCATACTACTCACACCTAACTAATTAACCTAAACCACTAATTAGTAACTAATTAACTAATTAGCTGATGGAAGAGACTTGATGACAGGAAAACAGCTGGCATGAGGCACGTGTCCACATATTTCCTGAAACTTCCAGAGTTTTGGTAATCAACTAACACCCCTCCTCAAGCTCAGCTAGGGTGACTAGTCTGAGGTTGACACAATGTGTCCGAAAGATAGGTGAAGGCAATCCTTTTGTCAAAATATCAGCAGTCTACTTTGTGGTGGAAACATATTCTAAACGAAGATCATTATGCTGCACACGTTCACGAACAAAATGGAAGTCATTATCCAAATGCTTAATCTTGGAATGAAAGACTGGATTGGATGCTAAGGCTAGAGCTGACAAGTTGTCACATTTAAGCAAAGGAGCACGAGGAATCTTAATCTTCAAATCACACAACAAGTGCCTGATCCAGCTAATCTCAGCAGCAGTGTTGGCTAGACTCCTGTATTCAGATTCAGTGGAGCTTCGTGACACAGTTCCTTGCTTCTTGGACTGCCATGATACTGGACATAAACCAATGTATACAACAAATCCAGTAGTGGAGCGCTTCTGTATAACTTCTCCAGCCCAATCAGCATCACAAAAGGCTTTAACATCCACAACATTGTTCAAAGCACCAGTAGAACTATAGAAGAGTCCTTTATGCAATGATCCTTGTAAATACCTTAAGATTCTTTTGGCTGCAGCATAATGCACATCAGTAGGGTTTGTCATGAATTGGCAAACAGTATTGACAGCATAAGCTATATCAGGTCGTGTGAATGTTAGATATTGTAAAGCACCTACAATACTTCTGTAAGCAGTGGGATCCTTGAGTGGAGTACCTTGATCCTTTGTCATTTAATACTGAGGAAGGCATGGAGAACTACAGGATTTAATAGTATCTAGTCATGTTCTGGCAAGTAGATCCTTAGCATACTTAGTTTGACTGAGAAATATGCCATGTTGCACTTTGCTTACTTCCAATCCAAGAAAGTATGTCAAAGTTCCTAGATCCTTCATGTCAAACACCATACTGAGTTCAGAAATAACTTCATGAATGCCTTTCAAGTCTGAACCAGTAATTACTATATCATCTACATACAATAGCAAGGCAATCATTCCTCCTGTAGTATGTCTAATAAAGAGACTTGGATCAGAATGAGAGAAGGTAAATCCAAGGCTTGGCAGAAAACTTGTAAACTTTTCATTCCAAGCTCGTGGAGCTTGCTTCAAACCATAGAGAGATTTCCTTAACAAGCACACATATTCAGGATGCACAGGATCAACAAAGCCTTGAGGTTGAGCCATATATACTTCTTCCTTCAAATCTCCATGCAGAAAAGCATTTTTAACATCTAATTGTCTTAACTCCCAGTTGTTCATGGCTGCAAGGGCCAAAATAACTCTTACTGTGCTATGCCTCACAATAGGACTAAAGGTCTCATCATAATCAAGACCTTTAGCTTGACTGAATCCTTGAGCTACTAACCTGGCTTTGTATCTTGAAATAGAGCCATCTGGGTTTTTCTTAATCTTGTATATCCATTTGCTTCCCACAATATTTCTGTTCTTGGGGCATAGAACAAGAGACCAAGTACCTTGTTTCTTTAAGGCATCAATCTCTTCCAACATTGCTTGATCCCACTCAGATCTACCAGTAGCTGCCCTGAATGATTTAGGTTCAACAACATCACTAATATCTTATATAGCAGTAAAACCACTAAAGAATGGATACTCATCATAGAGCTTTTGTTGTGTAATGGCAGAAAAACAATAAAAATCTTCAAAGGCTTTCTGTTTCACAATCCCATTTTTGGCTCTAGTCATCATACTATGATCATTGTAATTCTGGTTCATAATGAACTCCAACTCCTGGGGAAGATTCTCACCATTTATATCTCCACCAAATTGTAGAGCATTAGTCTCACTTGTATTCAGGCCATCAACTGGAGCAACTGTAAGTCTTTCAGCAACTCCTCCACTATCATGTTGACCATTAGCAACTACATTCTGCTGATCATCATTTCTCATTTCAGTAATACCAACATCAATATCATCATGTTGATCAACACTAGCCACATTCTGCTTTTCTTGACCAACACTCTCACCTTGATTAATATTAGCCACATTCTGCTCACCAGTTCTTCTAGCTTCATTAGCACTATCAGTTTCAGCTTGATCACCACTAGTTTGATCACTACTTTCACTACTTTGATCACCACTTCTCACTTCATTAGCACTACCAGTTTCAGCTTGATCACCACTTCTTATACTATTACTAGCTCCATTGTCCCCCTCCAACTCAGTGGGGGCCTCACTGAGTGGAACTGAAGAATGAAGGACAAGCATGTGCTGAGGAAGAGTAGTGGGAGGTGTAGCCAATGGAAAGAATGTGACAGGATCAAGAGTAGAGGACATAGTTGAAGAAGATGACAGAAATGGAAAACAAGACTCATCATGAATGACATGCCTAGACAGCCACAGTTTGTTATGAGAAATGCTATAACAGTAAACTCCCTTGTAGCCCATAGCATAGCCTAAGAAGACACATTTTGTAGTCCTGGGATCTAGTTTATCATGAGTATATGGTCTAAGGTATGGATAACAGGAAGAACCAAATACTTTAAGTTGAGATACATCAGGAACTTTGTGAAACACTAGCTCATAGGGAGAAAGCAGATGAAGGGACTTGCAAGGCATCCTGTTGATAAGATAGCATGAATGAGCTATACTATGGAACCAAAAATGTTTTGGTAAGCCTGCAGTAGACATCAAGGAGATGGCTATTTCTACAATGTGTCTGTTCTTTCTCTCAGCAACACCATTTTGCTGAGGGGTATAAGGGCAAGTAATGTGATGCAGAATGCCTTTAGAGGCAAGGAAATTTTGGAAAGCTTTGCTATTAAACTCACCCCTTCCATCTGATTGAAAGATTTTAATTGTGGAATCAAATTGTGTATGAACAAAAGCACAAAATTTCACAAATTGGGTAAGAACATTTGATTTATTGATAAGTGGAAAGATCCACACAAACTTTGTACAATCATCAATGAAAGTAACATAGTATCTATAACCTTCTATGGAAAGGCAGGGAGCAGGTCCCCACACATCAGAGTGCACTTTATGAAAAGGAAGAGGGCTTTTGGTTATAGAATCAGGAAAAGGTAGTCTATGCATCTTGCCTTCTAAACAGTGTGTACACACAGTACTAGAAGTTAAACTAGGTAATTTTATTTGAGAACAAGACAACATTTTGGACAATATAGGTTGAGTAGGATGACCTAACCGCTGATGCCAAACAAGATATGATATGGAAGAGCCAACAAAGGCAGTATGAGACAACTCAGGCATGGAAGCAACAGATGGTGTCTTGAAGAGAAAAAGACCCTCCTCACTACTCTTTCCTTGATAGAGAACTGTTTTGGATGCCTTGTCCTGCACAACAATATCATTCTCATCAAGTGTTATAAAGCAATGATTATCTCGACAAAGTTTTGTAAAGGATAGCAGATTCATAGCAAGATTTGGAACATGCAACACTTTGTTAAGTCTCAAGATATGACCAGCAGGCTTGATATAACCAGAACCAGTGTGTGCTATATTCAAACTTGTACAATTTCCAATGGTAATCTTGTTGTCAGAAGTGTATGGTTGAGCAATTGTGAGGTTTCGTAGGTCAGAAGTCATATGATGTGTAGCACCAGAATCTCCTACCCACACTTCATTGTTGACATGAGCATTTGATGTAGTAGATGTACCAGCTTGATTCATTGAGTAGCCAGATGTAGATGTTGAAGCACCACTGCTTGGTTGGAAGCCACTAGGGAAGCTTAAGTTGGTTGCTCCAGTTGGTACAAGATATCCACCCTGAGGAAGCTAAAAACTACTATTGTAAGCTCCAGATGATTGAGCAGTTAATGCAGTGAGAGATGCAGGAGGCTCAGATCCTTGGTAGGCAAAGTTGGTCCTGTGAGTGCAATTCAAGGCAAGTTGGAATAGACAGGGATGGATGTCCAGCAGGTACATCAGTTCTATAGAAACAGTTAGCAGCAGTGTGACCCTTCTTGGAGCAAATTTGGCACTCAGGTTTTAGTACATTGCTGGATGGCCTGGCTTGAGGAACATTCTGGCTTTTATACTCAGGATTCTGATAGCATGTGCTTGTGAGATGTCCATGTTTGCCACAGATTTGACACTTGTGAACACGAAAGCATGTGTCTACAGTATGGCCTCCCTTTCCACACACTGGACATTCAGCATTACCACCACTTTGTTTTCCATCCTTGGTTTTATTGTCATCCTTGAGATTCCATCCTCTATTGTCCCCATCTATCTCTTTCTCCATTTCTAGTTCCATCTCCTCTAGCTACCATGGCACTCATGTTAGAATGAAGAGAGAAACTTCCTTCAATGCGCCTTTCTGCAGAGAGTAACTGTGACCTCAAATCTCGAAGAGTAATTGGTGTTTCTCTCCCTTCTATCACAGTTCTCACTGTTGAATATTCTTCAGGAAGTCCATTCAGAATGACAATGATCACATCTTCATCAGGAATAGCAACTCCAACAGACAACAGTTGGTCACGAGCACTCTTTACACGCTGCAAGTACTTTTCAATAGATTCACCACCTTTCCGAAGGGTTTGTAACTCAGTCTTGAGTTGCATGATGCTCACTCTTGACACAGCAGAAAATCGTTCTTGAAGAGCAAGCCAAGCTTGTCTAGATGTCTTACAGCCAATAATCACATCCACGATGTCCTCATTCAGTGTTGCCATAAGTAGGCTCAATAAGGCCATATCAGTTTGCTTCCAGGCCTTATATGCTGTAGTTTCTTCACTAGTGACTTCACCTTCAGTTGTAAGAGCATAGCGAGGAGGTGCCATCTCAGTACCATCATAGTAACCAAAGAGGCCATTTCCAGCAAGAGTGGATTCAAACTGAAAACTCCATTTGATGAAGTTTCTTTCTCCAAGTCGAATAGTGATCATACTCAGAAGAGAGTGCACATCAGAGTGAGTAAGAGCAGGTGTAGTAACAACACGAGGTGCCATTAATAGTTCTTCTGCAAGTTTCAACACGATGCTTCTATAGAGAATATCAGATGTAACAATTTCAACAAGTTCTAGAGGGCACTAACTTGAAACACGCACATTTGTCAAAGTATACTCAATTTGACACTATTTTTGCTCAGATTTTTCACTCAATTTACTCAGCAACAACTCAATTTTGCTCCGATTTTGCTATCAATCAACATAATTTTCCTCTAATTTTGCTATATCAGCTTTACAATTGAAATCCGCAAATTTTTCATGCTTACTAACACAACCTCTTGCTCAATTAATCACAGTGATTCAGTTTTACACAAGATTCAAGATCACAGCTCAAAATACATAGATCACTTGTATAAAGCAACAGAGACAAGTGTGATTCACCTTAGATGTTGAGTGACCACAAGAGTAGCTTGAAATTGGAAGACGAAGCAAAGCCACAGTAGATCGAAGCTACAAAGACAGTCGAAGCTTCAATCGCAGCAAGATTGACGCAAGAACTGAAATTGCACAAAGATAATAGATGCGGAAGCATGAATCTCAGGTCCTGGATCTATGAGAGCTCTGATACCATGATAGCCATGGTACCAGTGAAGAGCTAGGGTTTGTGAAGATGAACAACGAGATGGAGAGGAAGATAGTTTGAGAGAAAAGAGTATACTAGTATATTGTTTCTTAATACTTCGTTACAGAAAATGAGAGAGAGCTTTGCTATTTATACAAGACGTGTAATCATACTACTCACACCTAACTAATTAACCTAAACCACTCATTAGTAACTAATTAACTAATTAGCTGATGGAAGAGACTTGATGACAGGAAAACAGCTGGCATGAGGCACGTGTCCACATATTTCCTGAAACTTCCAGAGTTTTGGTAATCAACTAACAGTTACCTGTTAGTGCATGGTAATGTTGAAAGATATCCAAAAGAGCTAAAAAGAAAATGAATGGGTGATCATGTTAAAAGTTAAAACCCAAAAAAAAAACATGGTATACTTTATCTAGTTGTATCAGCTATATATGCATCATGCAGAGACGTCCAACGTCAAGTGAATCATGCAGAGCACACAGACCAAAATAATTTGGCTGTAGAAGACATATTTAATTAAGAACTATAATTCTTCTTCTTCAGCCACACGTAATATAAAAACCACAATGACTAATCAAGGTCTGGTGAATTTATTATGAAAAACTTATCGAACAGACATTTTCTACAATACAGAGCACGAGGAAATTGCTGGATAATATTCCTCACAAGCCTTCAAAACAAAATCTAAACCTTACCATCAATATTCAATGGGGATCGCACCGGCTATATCATTAAAAAGATGCGTTACAGGAAAAAAAAAATCGAGTAATTAAGTGACAAATGTCGAAGAAAAAAAAATCACTATTGTGAACATGTGACATTGAATAGTGTACAAATGTAGATTGATCAAACAAGTTTGGTAGGAGTTGCTAAAATTGATAATACAAAATCAACACCTTTTCCTTTCAAAATCGGTGCCTGAGCTAATCGAGCACAACTTAGTCAGCGAGAACATAATGAGAAAAGACAACTCTCGGAGTAGATATATAACGAATATTGAAATTCGGAGTGAAAAAAAGAGAAAAAAAATGACACTAGAAGACTGAAAATTGAAAAAGTCAACCGTTTAGCTGGTCGGTCAATCAAGGGGATTTTGACTTAATACACATTTACGCAAGCGTACGTATCGTTGTCAATATAGGGAAATATTGTGCCCAAAGTTATCGTACCACGGGGATTAGTGGCTAGCCCACAATCCTTGGGTAGTCAAAACTAAAGTCACTAAGCAAACAAAAGAAAAAGAAAAAGAAAATAAATAAAAATGCTAATCTAAGGCACCAAGCCCTAGTAATGCTCGGCTTTGGTTTTCACCAAAGCCTAATCAAAACTAAGAGCCTAGTGATGAATATTTGCAATGAGTCGAAATTCAATATTTTGAGAGATGATTTTAGATTGACAAAATGTAATCAAATGTAAAGCAACTAATAAAAATGCAAAGAAATTAATAAAAGTGTAACCAAATAAATGGGAATGTCGGGTGTTAGGGAGGTTCCTTCACCCAAATTCTATGTGTCGGAAGCTAATATAATGTAGATGCAAATCTCCTACTTTGGCGGTAGTCGTATCCAAGGCGGTTCAAGGCTCAAGGACCGAAATTCCCTTTCATGGTATTCCTACTCCGGTTCAAGGGTCGTAAGAACTCACTTGACATAAATTAGAGCCGGTTCAAGGGTCACTAATTCACATCAAGAGGCGTAGAGATCGAGGAATTAGACTACCAAGCGACCCGCCCGCGCAATCACGCAACGAGTGTAAATCACCATGCTTATAACCCCTCGAATACGAAATTGAAGGTTTCTAGCTTAGAAATTAGAGGGGGTCAAGTCTCTAACTCCGTCCTAGACATGCTCAAAATACACACCTTATAGTTGACTAGGCTCTTAGACATGCATTTTAACCCAACAAAAATATATATAAGCATCCATCATATGAAAATTGCATCATTACATTAAATTAAACATATTTTACACAAAATTTGGGTTAGGGACACAACCCTAAACCCCAACAAGGAAATTACTCACAACCCATAATCATAGACATCAAAATTACAAAATTCAAATATAAAAGAGAAGAGAAGTGTAGGAGAAAACAAGAATATATAGTCACAAATAGCTAAAAATATAGCATGACTAGTCTTGATTTACAACTCCCACAATTACTCAAGTCTTGAATCTTGTAGAGGAGAAGTGTTTGATGAATTTTTGAAGCTTTGGGTGAGTAAATCCTTCAAATTTCTAAAATAAAACTAAAGAAAATATAGAAAATGGAGGAGAAGAGAATGAGAAAGAGAGCAGCCCAAAGGGGCTGCCTCTGTTTTTTCGTGCGGCTCTGTTCTAGGTTCTCTCCTCATGAGAATGTATATATATGAGTAGTGCTCGGCCTGTTTGTGAGAGAGCAAGAAAAGTCAAGAGTTGGTGGTTAATTAGATGAAGGCTACGTGTGCTGATAACTTTAGTAAGACAAGGAGATGAATGCCACGTGTCAAGAAACTAATGACCTGAACATAAACATAGGCAACCAGCCCATAATTCCTCACGTGCTGCATGCTTATGTATTTGTTAATTAACCAATCAAACTTAATTAAGCTTAATTGCTTAATTAAGCCATCCCCAATTTTGTCCTTTTGTCGAAAGTCTTGAATTGCTCTAATTTCGTCCCATTTTTTCTCATTTCCGCAACTCCGCTTATTTTCTATAAAATAAATAAAAATAGATTAATTACATATTAATTGACTCGAATATTAGCTTAATTCTAGTATTTTAGATATAATTTCATGTATAAAAATGCGTGTAATCAGATTTTCGCATTTTTTCTTTGCATTTATATTTATATTTATATTTATATTTATATTTATGTGTAGGTCTTTCTTGGGCTTACGCCTGAACTTCATTCTCATGCCTAAATCAAACATGGTTTTAGCTTTCGAGCTCACTTGACAACATTGAGGACAATGTTGTTTTAAGTGTGTGGGTGAGGGGCTTGGGTGCCATATTTACTTCAAAAAAAAAAAAAAAAAAAGGGATGTGATTACACACATTTCTATGCATGTAATTGTATCTAAAACACGAGAGTTAGGCTAATCTCCAAGTCAATTATAACCTAATTAATCAATTGTTATTTGATTTGTAGGAAATTAGTGGGGTCGAGGAAATCATAAGAAAACTATGCAAAATTGTGCTTTTCGAATAAAAGTGAAAAGTGAAAATCATCGGGTCAACCAAGAGCCAACGAGGACATAATGAGGAAAGTCAACTTCCAGAGGTGATATACAGCAAATATTGTGATACAGAGCGAAAAACGATGAAAAATGACACTAGAAGTGGAAAAACTGAAAAAGTCAACCGGTCAACCCTAGATTCCGGTCAACAAATGGGGTTTTGCATCTTTACTGCACATTTGGATTTATATTTATGAGTAGGTTTATCTTGGGCCTACAGTCGGACTTCACTCTCATGTCTAAATCCAACATAAATTTGGCTTTTGAGCTCACTTAACCCTTTTAAATATGAAGATGATAAAATAATCAGAGATGAAAATCGATGAGAAGAAAAATAAATGAGTAACTAGAAAAAAAAAATCCTTAAATAGAAAAAGAAAAAGAAAAAGAAAATATCCATCCCCACCATAAATTTAACTTAAAATGTATTAATAATGTGTAATGAATTAATTATAATTAATAGTGTAAATGTAAATATTAACATTTATAATGTGGTAATAATCGCACTTTATTACCACATTGTAAATGTTAACATTTAAAAATGTGCCGATGCATTCCCGCGCATTCCATTTCCTCACTTTTTGTAGGGGAAGAAGTGTTAATATCGTTTCATCAGAAAGATTTGGTGGGACCGTCCTGCCACGAATATTGTAGGACTGACGAATCACAATCCAGGAACTCAGCTCAGCTACCCGAAATACCCCCGTGTCTACGTGATGAAATACTAAAAACCCCACCCCACTACCTCATAATTTCCTAGTTTAAGCTTATGAAATGGGTTAGATTAGCGCGCTAATCATTACTTAAAACAACGACTATAAATTGCTACTAGTGTACGTAGGTACTGTTTTGGAGGTTTTGTCTAGGGCCACCTGAGAGAGCTCTCGTCTCTCTCTCCGCCGTCGAAATCTGGCCGTCAAATAGAATCCATAGCTTCGTCGAGTCGCTCTTTGAGCAAGGCCTTTCGGTTTTCTTCGTTCACAGACCAGGTAGCTTTCCTAATATCTGTGATTATCGCATAGTTTCGTGTAGCTTTTGCATATGGATTTTGCTTTGTGTTTTGAGTAGAATGTAAATCGATTCGTCTCTCTTGTTCATCGCATACTTTATTGATTCTTTAACTCCTGTTTGTGATTATAGTTCGAGGTTGATGTTGGAGTTAGATCAACCCCTTGGTTCAGTGTGATTTTGAAATTACTGCCTGAAACTTGAGATTTCTAGTTCCTAATTCTAATTTTTGTTTTTTTTTTTTTTATCTTTTTTTCCCAAACAAAAAAGTGAATCCAGTTCAGAGTTAGGATTTGGCTGGTTTGGATGCACATCATTGAAGAATTTTTGCACTGATTGATTCATTTATGATGGAAAGTTGGATAGCATGAAAGTGCCATGTTGTTATAATATTCTCTTCAAGTAAATTGGTTCTGAATGTCATTTACAGCAGCAATTAATACTAACAAGCTTCCTTTTCAGGGACATGGATTTCAATGTAGATGGTGACTTCAACAAGATTTCTTTTAAAGAGTAAGCTTTGGATCTTCTTACTTTTTTGTTAATTTGAGATAAATGTAATATACTCTGAAATTACCAGCAGTTAGCTGACAGATTACTTCTTCTTGGAAGTATGTTAGATAAGTTTTAAAAAGTGTTCTGCAAATTATACACTTTGTGTATCTGTAGACTTTGAATTGCTTGAACAGTGAGTGTCATTTTAACTACGTACTAGAAACTAGAATGTATAAATCCTTTGTTGATGGTCTTGTAATCACCAACAGGGAGGGCTCTGATTCTAATGCTGTACCAAAGGGAAGTGATTTTGTAAGTACGAGAACAGCATATCAGGATAACACCTCCAAATGTTACACCAGTGACAGTGCAAGTAATTTCACTGAAGCTACCAAGAAACTGAAAGGGAAAGGAGTCGACTTAGACAACAATCGTTTTTTGATTCTTCAGGTTTGATATTAGACATTATGCTTTCCTATTCTATCTAAGGTTGCTATATTAAGAGTTCACTTATGATTACTATGTTGAGCAGCATTGATAGCCTCCTGGTATGTATGGTTAAGTTGGCTGAGAAAGAAAAGCTTCTGATATGCTTCATTCACTCTTTGACACGCCGTTGAACAGGATACGAAAAATGAAGAGGAAGTCTATATGCAGGAAGAGTTGTCACTTCTGAAATGGCAAGAGAAAGCCACAAAATTGGCTCTCATGAAGATGCCACTGCAAGAATGGCTGATCCACAGGAGAATATAACTAGCATAGAAGAAAACCTAAAGACTGAAAGGTGAGTTGTTTTGTTAGTAAAGTTGATTTAAAACTTACTTTTACTGAGGTGCTCAGTTACTGTTTAGGGAGAAGATCCAGGATAGAAGAAAATTTACTGAGGTGCTCAGTTACTGAAACTTGATTATCTCTTAAAAACAAAGCTAAATTTAACTTGATTATCCCTCAGTTTCGTGTAGTTTTTGCATATAATTTTGCTTTGTGTTTTGAGTAGAATGTAAATCAACTCGTCTCTATTGTTCATCGCATATTATCTTGATTCTTAATTCTGAAAGTGCAAGAACTGAAAGTGCCATTACTTAACTGTGTATCCAAGGCTAGAGATATTTTTCAAATGTGCACATTTTACTTAGACAAGAACTGAATGTACACAATCGGCTCTAGTTGTATCCAAGGCTTAGCTTCAAATATCTCTAGCATTTGGTTGTTCTCTCCAAGTTTATGTCCTTTGGACTTGTATATTGAACTGTTTGTTCATTTTATTTCTGTGTGCACAGTACTTACCAGCTTCCTTTTCAGGGACATGGATTTCAATCTAGATACGGGAGGAAATGGGCACGTCATCAGTTCTGTAAGGGGTACGGCCATTATATCTTTGATAAGGGGTGATACCAAGTATGTTGTAACTGATGGTCGGACCACCTCTACAATAAAGGAACTTTTCTTAGTGGTGACAGAAAATGATAAGAAGATATACAAAGTAAGTGATAATATTTTGGCAACTACAGCGGGTTCCGTTGACTTGAACAATGACATGTTAGAGATAGCACAGAAGGCTGCTCAAAATTCTGAGGATATCAACAAAATGAAGACAAGAATTCAGAAATTTAAAGATCAGTGGATGAAGGACAAGAAAAATAAGAGAAACAAGAGAGTTTTCGGAGCAACTATAGGTCTGCACTCATCAGCATCTATAGTTTTAGTTGGTCATGACAATCTAAGTGAAGATCGGGATAGAGCTATTGTGACGTGTGGGTCAGGAGGAGTGCATGCTCGGAGCCATTTTATCAAACTATGTGCACAAAGGACTCCTCAGACACCTGCCGAGACCATTTCCTATTTGATGGACAGCGTCGCCGTTGCTGGTGTAACAGATCCACATACCGGTGGTTTCATGCAAGCAGGCACTTTGTCTCCACAGGGTGTGAATATTGAGGAGGAAAAGCGACACATCATTAGACACCTGGCAGAAAACCATCAGCGGTTTTTAGACATATTGAAGACCAAGCTATTGTGTATTAGCAGGGAACTGATCTATTCTGCGGATAATGAGAGGATGGTGGAGACAGCTGTTTTGCGGTTGCATGGTGTTAAGAAACAATTGTTGCTTGGAGTTCACGAGCGACTGATTGTGAGAATTCTGGAGTTTGTTGATGAAGCCACAGCTAACCGGGCTTTTCAAAGTCTCGCTAAGGGAGGCCACTTTCTCCCCGTGCGCCTCGGACGTAATGTTCAGAAACTTGAATTAAGAAGGCCAACTGTGACTGAATTTAGATCACTTGCTCCAAACTTTGTAGATGAAACTGTCTTGTAAGATCATGGAAACTGGAAAAACAGATTCGGTGGATGATCGGTGATTTGTTTTGGATCTGGATGTGTTTTCAGCTTTCGGGTAGTCCTCACCAGAATTTGTTGTTTTGGAAAAGTTACTTGGTATTTCTAGTTTTTTCCCCCTCTGCTACACATCAGGATATTCTTAATCTCTATTTGTTTTTATTAGACAATTGAAAGGTATTGCTGTCTTGCTGAAGTTCCAAGCCGAATGAACTATGATTAACCTAATCTAGTTCAAATTTTATGTTTTTTTCCTTTCTTTTCTTTCGGTCTAGCATCTTTCTAGATTAATTAACTTTGGGAGTAGTATGCATAAAAGATGTTGACATTGGTGTGAAGCCATTGAATCCGACTTAGTTGAAGCTGATCATTGCGATTTTCAGCAAACTTGTTTAACCAATTCAGACAACCTGAAGACTGGTACTGACTTTTATCTGTGAACCTGAAATTTTGTAAGATAAACGGGGAACGCAACCAATTGGAAAGTTTCCAGGTACCACAAGTGTCATAGCCCCAAGCTCAATTAACTCCTGCAAAGCAATGCAGACACCGAAGTTACAGGACTTTGTAGACTTGTAGCAACTATGCTCCTAACTTCCTAAGTTGTTAGATTCTTACATTGATGGTTGAAGAGATTTCTGCTATCACCAATGGTACATATGTTTGAAGTTTGAACTTGTTTCTTACTTTTTCCTGCAAACAATGCATCGTTGTAATCGTTCAATCTCTCCCACCAGAACCAGAGAGCTGGAGAGGAGTTTATTAATGCAATCTGTAAATGAGAGAGATAAGTACTAAGCAACCGAGGACTTACAGATTTCGTTGTAGTTTACCATATATGTTCAAAGGTTGTTAGATACTTAGATTATCATTTTTGTCCACCCTTGCAAATAATTGTGGTGGCCTGGTGGGAGGTACCTATTTGATCCCAGAGTCAGCTTTATGTTGTCTTTATTCGTTATTGCATTGAAAGTACTTGGGCCAACAACTTTCCCTATATGGAATAATGCAAGCAAAATTTCCTGTTCCAAACAGAACAATAGAATTGGAACTTGAAGATGTATTGCATAAAGAAGGCAGCATTTCTTTAAATCCCCAGTTGAGTTCCTAGAGAGCTGTTTGTGTATTTGTTATGATCTCCCATTGCTGCAAGAAAAGATGCGTCAAGCGCCGTGGCTTCTACCACAGCGAAATTCAGTGCCCCTTCGAAGTTTTGAGCACTTACATTGCTCTTGAGTTCTAGATAAGGTCTAACTTGTAGAAGTCCCAGAAACTCAGCTGCAGAAAATGAAGTACTGAAATTAGTGATAAGGGGACCATCAGAGCATCATCCAGTGGGGCGATGAAACTGAAAGTAGGTCTCCCCATATGGAGGGAAGAAGAAGTAGAAAGAACTGTTCTTGGAGCTGATATATAAGTTGCCAGTATCAGTAATTGAACCACCAAAGCTGAAGATTGAACTGTAGCACCCAAATGCTCGTGGAATGAAGACTGATAATGAACCTCATGAAGACTGATAATGATATGAGGAGGAGGTTCATTAAATATGGTGAAGAAGATGAAGCCATTGAATTAAGGTTTCTCTCAGATTTCAAATGAAAAGACAAGACATAAAAGCAGAATGCAGAGTTAGAAAGTGAAAGGGCCTGCATTAAGGATGTTGCATAGAGCTGGTTAAAATATGCAGAAATGATCAATGAAATAGTGCTTGTATCACCTTAATTAAAAATGTATGATAAAAAACAGAGACAAAAGCATCCATAAATATGAATTAAAAAAAAAACAATTACAAATTATTTATTGCAACAAGAATACAGTGCTATATTTAAAGAGCATTAGAGGGAGAAACAGAGTCCAACAAAGGCAACCATTATATGGAAAATTTAGCTTGCAGAATACGTTTGAACAAACCTATAAAAGAGCTAGATCTTATCTCAGATATTACTTGATTTGTAACTTAATGCTATTCACCTTACATGACAAGTAAGACAGGTAGCCTTTCAAATGGGTGTAAGTATAATATTATACAACAAGAAAAATCAGTGTCACAACAGAGGAGATTGGAATTTATTGGCAAGATGCCAACCGTGCTACCCTGTCTCCATATCTCTCATTTCTATTTACTAGTTTGTTCCACGTTACTTTCTTCTGACTCTTCCAGCTCCGGTCCGCTACTGAGGATTTGGAGGTCGGCTGTTAGCAGCTGAAACTCGGGATCCCCATTCCAGAAGCTCTTTGCTAGTGTCATCTTTCAGCACAAAAACTTCGATGAAGCATAAACTATACTTCTGCTCCCCCGTTGCTTTTGCAATTGCTTCAGTTAAGTCCTCAGTACGTACCTGAATTTATATAAACATCCTTTGTTAATTCAAGAATAGAGAACTTCAGCAAGCCTCAGCGGCCAATAAAATAAATTGAGTAATATTTTGACTCAAATATAAGGATAAGAAAGTTGTTTCTTATATGCTAACCTTTGGTAGTGCAACATTTTCCTTCACCTTTGTGCATCGCATCAACAAGACCAGTATAAGCCCACTTCTTAATGACATTGTATGGGCTATCATGAATCTCTACTTCGATTGTATAGCCTCCATTGTTGATAAGAGATATGATGGTATTTTGTCCACATCAGATCATTGTTCAAATGTCCTGGGCAGTTACCTCGAAGGATGGGGAAATACTACCTACCAACCATATGGCATATCTTTAGAATCTCTAGAATATGACCTATTTGAAGCCAAGTTCGACTTTCTTTAAAGTGAATTGTGAATAGAATGCTAAGTAGTCACAACAGGGGATCTGGACCATGGGTTAACATCCTCATTTCTTTTTTTCTATGCTGTTCTACTGATCTGATATAACCAACCAGGAAATTCACATCACCAATGCAAGCAATTACACGTTTATCTTTCGCACCCTGAGTGCAGCCAAGAGTAGCACCCACTGACCATCCAATAGATCATACTGCATCTGGAATTCATACCTGAATAAAAATGATACAACTGGTTGGATACCAACTTCTTAATGTACACAATTACAAACAGTTGTGCTCGATATATAGCAGGGAGGCGGAGCTTCTGACAATTGAACCATGGAGTCTCCAGTTTCAGCAATTATGGCAGTGTCCGGCCTGACAATATCCTGTAAACAAGTTCAGTTAACTTAACTTAACTAACCTGAAAGTTCAGAAAGATGCATAGTCTCAATACCATGAATGTGCTTAAAGAAGAAATAATACTGCTGCCGTTTAACTTAACTAACCTGAATGTGCTTAAAGAGATCATTGACTCTAAGAGGTTCATCTTTCTGAACTTTCAGAGGCCGGGGTTCCTGGGGGAACGAAAATTCTGCAGTAATTCTCCATACCAGTACTGTTTCTCTTCAGCTTCTTGGCCAATGCACTGAAGAAGTCACCCATGAAAAACCACCCTAATGATGGACCATTCCCAATTTATGGTTACGCGATTAGGCTCCACAATAACTTTTACTTTTCTTTCTTGATCAGCAAGGAATACCAAACGGAGCTATAATCATTCAAAATTGGGCCAACAAAAACATAAACGTCTGCAAGACTCCACAATTTCTCCACAGAAACTAGTCCTCACAGCACCCCAATAAGTCCCAATTTTCATTCGATCTGCAAGCTCCACAAAGGCCTCGTTCAGGAAAGCAGCAGTACGTTGCTTCAAGCCTTCAGCTGCTGCTTCCAACCCTGATTGATTGCTTACGTTCGGCGCAAGAAAGAAGGGAATTGGTACACCCAAATGTGGGGAAAGGAATTGCAGGCAAATTACAAGTTTGTGCCATCACCCCAACTTTATTATAATTACTTTCTATTTTTATTTTCATGTATTTTTTGAATTCTCTAATTAGTGGTTGTTCAAGTAAACCCTAATTTGTGTTTAGCCCAAACTCTAGGTTACTTGACCTAGTGGTAATAGGGTTAAATTAGAAGGATCTAGATTCCTATTCAATGTACGATTACTTTCCTTGTATGATTGAGATTCTATACATTGTAATCCTCTATATAAAGAGGCCTCTATTATCAATGAGAATATACAGCAAATTTCTCTCAATTTCTGATTCCCTAAAACACGTTATCAGCACGAAACCCTAACCCTGAAACCCAAATTTCGTAGCCCTCAAATTCCAACATCCACCGCCCCACATATTGAAGTCCTGCCGAGGTCCCTGCACGCCCCTGTCGAGAACTGCCGACAGTCCCCGCATGCACCTGCACAACCCCTGTCGACAGATACCGACAACCCTAGCACAAGCCCGCGCGCCCCCCTGCACTGGACAGCTCCCTGCACGCCTGTCGACAGCCCCTGCAACCCTCAGCGCCATCTGCCGAGAAGCTGCCGACAGCCCCTGCGACTCCTGCCGAGCCCCGCGCGCACCCCTGCACCATCTGCCGAAGCCCCTGCCTACACACCTGCACATCTGCCGACAGCACCTACGCAGCCTCCACAAGCACCCTGCCAAGCTTCGGCCACCACTGCCGGCCATCAATTTTCCGGCCTATTTTCCGTCGACATCTGCACCTTTTTCCGGTCATCTTCAACATCCTTTTCCGGTCAAGAATTCCGGCATCTTTTCAAGGTAAATTTTTCTAAAAGTTCCCGTTTTTGAAGTTTTCATTCTTTTCTTCTTTTTCTCGGGAACTTCCAACATCCCTTCTTCTACCCCCCTTTCTTCTTCATAGGGGAGACCAATAGCCGAACTGTGGGGGTTCGTGCTCACTCCAAGCTTGGAGCTTGAAGAGTCCTCCAAACTTAGAGTTTGTTGAGAAGAAAAACAATCGACCACATACATCATTGTCTTGATCTAATCCAAAACCCCTCTTGGAATCGGATTTTCTTGGAAGCGACTATGCTCAGAAATCCCTAATTTCTTGGAAGCGACTACGCTCAGAAATTCTTGTTGTTTTCGTGGTAGCCTTTTTTACGCTCTGAAACTAACCCTAATCTTGTGTTGTTTTTCAGGATGAGTTACCTGAACAAGTTGAACTTTGTTCCACTGGAGACAACTGGCGCAAGATACCATAGGTGGGTCCGAGATGTGCGCCAACATCTTAAGGCTGATGAACTTCTGGAAACCATCCAAGACCTAGTCAGAACGTGCTCTCCATTGAGCAAGCTACTGCTTTTGAAGCAAATCAAGCTGAAGCCATCATTCTCATGACAAGGCACATGAATAACGCGCTCCAAAGTGAATACCTCAATGAGGAAGACCCAAGAAAGCTATGGGTAGAACTTGAGCAGCGATTTGGCAACGTTCGTGACTCCCTGCTTCCTGATTTAGAAGTGATGGCATAGCCTCCGCTTTTGTGATTTCAAGTCTGTACTTGATTATAATTCGGAAGCTCTTCGTATCAAGTCTCTAATGGAGTTTTGTGGCCAAGCCATAACTGATACGATGTTGATCGAGAAGACTCTCTCTACCTTCCCCGTCTCTGCCCTGATGATTTCAAAGAATTATGGGATTGATGTGAATGCAGGACCTATCACAAGATTTCATGAGCTCATTGGCGCCATGAACGTAGCTGAAAAGCAAGACAACATTCTTGTGAAGAACTATAATGCTAGACCCGTGGGAACCAAGTCTATTCCGGAGTCCAACTATTGTTGCACCCCCAAGGGAGGACGCAAGGAGCGAAACCCTAAGAGTAGGGACAATTCTGGACGTTCTGGTCCATATGTTCGCCCTAAAGAGGAAGGAAATCACCAAGAGAGGCGTGCACGGAACCGTGGAGGTCAACGTGTGAAGAGAGAGAGAGGCGAAGCCTCCGGCTATGGTGGTGACGCCACCAAGAGTAATAGTCGTCCAAATCATGCACCAAAAGCATCTCGATCAAGGGAGCTTGACCATAAAGATGTTTGTCTTCGATCTGGATCAAGTGGACATTGGGCAAAGAAGTGTACTGCATCCCAGAACGTTGCAAACGCATACAAGATGTATCGTGAAGCAAGGGAGGCAAATTACATGGAACAAGAAGATCAAGATGGCGATCTCGATCTAAGGGTGGAAGACTACAAGGATCAAGACCCAGAAACTGGCGATTTTGATTAAGTCTTTTTATTTTCCAAGAGATGTAGGCAATTGCCATATTATTTTTGTAGTAGATGCCAATGATATTAGTCTTTCTTCAAAGTAGGCGTACTCAATGTAAGTGTGATGTCTAGGAAGGTTTTGAGATAAGTGGTACTTAAGCGAGCCTTGCTCCACCGACATCTCTCTACTCACCTGGTCACATTTGCATTGAAATTACCGAAAGGAGTTAGACGACTACCATTGTTTTGCATTAGCTAGTTTATTGGATTAGATTTTCTTTGGTTAAAGAAACGATGATGTAATTCCGTTTGGCTTATTAATAAAAGTTGAGTTCTTTTCTTTATGACTCCTTTTTAATTACGAGCTTTTCTTTTAGGAATGGATGAACTACAATGTCTTGCAGATAGTGCGACTATGCACACCATTCTACGACATAGGCAATTATTCTTGGAGATGTTGCCTACATATTCCTTTGTGACTACCATGGCTAGACCATCAGGTTTAGTTCAAGGACATGGAATGACCCAATTCCTATTGCCAAATGGCACCTTGATTAAAGTCACTGAAGCTCTCTACGCTCCTAAGGCAAATCGAACCTTATTGAGTTTTAAAGATATAAGAGCCAACAGATTCCATGCGGAAACGCATAATGAGAACGGAAAAGAGTTCCTTTGCATTACCTCTAATGATTGCGGACGAAAGCGCATCTTAGAGAAGCTTATGTGTCAATCTAGTGGACTTTATGTCACTACAATTCGACCAATTGAATCCAATAATGTCATAAGAGAAGATCTCTTGGATTCTGACACATATTGGCTTTGGCATGACCGACTAGGGCACCCTGGTCGTGATATAATGCTCCGTATACTAAAGACTTCACACGGACATCCATTCTTCAGAGTGAGAAGAAGCAAGAATCGAAAATTGATTCCTAGACTTAGCAAGACCGCAACAATTGCAGCATCTGGCGCTGCAGCCGTCTTGGGGCGCCATAGGGCCGCCCAAGTCCCATGTGATGACGCCATCAATGGCGCCAACCATGAGCATGACGCCATGGTTGTTCCTTCCAATGGCCATGACGCCATAAACAACAATTCCCATGACTCCAACGCCATGATGGGAGATGTAGTCACACATTTTGCTTCTAATAGCGCTACAGACGCTCAGGCCCAACCAAAATCCTCATTGGTTGCTTCTAAGGCCCCTCGCTCATTTTGCAAAGCCTGTTCCTTCGGGAAATTAGGACCGAGACCGTCCTACGCAAAGGATCCCAAAATACTCATTCCGTTCTTACAGAGAATCCAAGGGGATATCTGTGGACCAATTCAACCATCATGCGGACCTTTTAAATACTTTATGGTATTGGTTGATGCGTCGACACGCTGGTCACATGTCGCGCTGTGGTCCACTCGAAATGCTGCTTATGCTAAACTCATCGCCCAGATTATCCGTCTACGGGCTCACTACCCTGACCAACCTATTAAGTCAATTCGACTTGATAATGCTGGGGAGTTTACATCGAAAACGTTCGATGACTATTGCATGTCACTGGGGATTGATGTAGAGCATCCAGTTCCCCATGTTCATACCCAAAATGGTCTCGCAGAAGCCGCTATCAAACGACTACAGATGATAGCACGAACATTGGTTATGCGCACCAATCTTCCCGTTTCTGCTTGGGGATATGCAATATTGCATGCAGCGACGCTAATTCGTCTACGACCCACTGCAACCCAATCTTACTCTGCGTTACAGCTAGTGACTGGGTACGAGCCTGATATCTCGCACTTACGCATTTTTGGGTGTGCCATTTATGTGCCTATTACGCCGCCACAGCGTACTTAGATAGGTCCACAACGACAAATGGGCATTTATGTTGGATATGAATCTCCAACGATCGTCCGCTACCTTGAACCCTTGACAGGCGATCTCTTTACCGCTAGATTTACGGATTGTCACTTTGATGAGACAGTCTTCCCATCGTTAGGGGGAGATAAGAACACAGATGTTCAACAGGAATGACAGGAAGTGTCGTGGTCTGTCCCCACTATGTCTCATCTCGATCCCCGTACCGCACAGTCCGAACTTGAAGTGCGACAAATAATCGAGCTCCAGAACGTAGCAGACACCCTGCCTGATGAGTTTTCTGATGTTGCCAAAGTGACGAGATCACACATACCCGCTGCAAAGGTGCCTGCAAGGATCGATGTCCCGAATACTAGACATCACGCCACTCCTGTGACACCAGGAGATGGCGCCATTGCCCAACATGGCAATGATGTGGCATCTATGGCCGCATGTTCCGCAAGGAAGCTCGGTAGACCAATTGGTTCGAAGGATACTCGCCTTAGAAAGAGAGCGAATGAGGCACAAAAAAATTCTTTGATCATACATTACTCAAAATCTGTCCCATGAGAATGTTCTGGATTATGGTTATGTCCAAGAGACATCATTGGGGGACGCCTCAATGTCAGAACCTATCCCAGAGAACGTAGAGATCTCTGTAAATTACACTAGTGTACAGGGGACGTGGGAAAGAAGCTCCATCATCATTGATGATGTATTCGCGTATTCAGTGGCGCGTGAGATTATTGAGACCGATGATATCGAACCACGCTTCGTTGATGAATGCCAACGTAGAGCTGACTGGCCAAAATGGAAAGATGCGATCCAGGCAGAACTTGATTCTCTAGCGAAAAGAAAGGTATTTGGCAAAGTTGTACCAATACCGCCCAACACCAAACCAGTTGGTCACAAATGGGTATTTGTTAGAAAGCGTAATGAGAGAAACGAGATTGTAAGGTACAAAGCTCGCCTTGTGGCGCAAGGCTTCTCACAACGCCCTGGAATCGACTACGAGGAGACCTATTCTCCCATAATGGACGTCATAACGTTTCGCTACCTTGTCAGTTTGGTAGTTTTTGAAAAACTGAACATGCAGCTTATGGATGTGGTTACTGCGTATCTTTATGGGGATCTAGATATAGAGATATACATGAAAATTCCAGATGGAATTCAGTTACCCAAATCAAGTAGCTCTAAACCACGGAGCGCGTTTGCTATAAAGTTGAAACGCTCACTATATGGATTGAAACAATCGGGACGGATGTGGTATAACCGTCTAAGTGACTACTTGATTGATAAGGGATATGTCAACAATGAACTATGCCCATGTGTGTTCATAAAAAGGACAAGTTCTGGATTTGCAATAGTAGCGGCTTATGTCGATGACATGAACATAATTGGCACCCTTAAAGAGTTAAGAGAAACCGCTGAACACTTGAAATCCGAGTTTGAGATGAAAGATATTGGGAAAACACGGTTTTGCCTCGGTTTAGAACTTGAGCACCGTAGAGATGGTATTCTGATTCATCAATCAGCTTATACCCAAAAAGCTTAGGCGTTTCAACATTGACAAGATTAAGCCTTCAAGCACCCCAATGATCGTCCGTAGTCTTGATCCAAAGAAGGATCCATTTCGTCCAAAAGATGACGGCGAAGAAGTGCTAGAGGCAGAAGTGCCCTACCTAAGTGCAATAGGCGCATTATTGTACTTAGCACAATGCACAAGACCGGATATCTCATTCGCTGTGAACTTGCTAGCTAGATATAGCTCTGCGCCAACACGACGCCATTGGACTAGTTTTAAAGATATCTTTCGATACCTAAGTGGTACGATTGATATAGGTTTGTTCTATCCCTACAGAGAGACGATGGATTTGGACCCATCAAGTGCCAAGGACGCCACACATGGTGGACTGCGTTCCCTCTCTCCATCCCAAAACGATATAAGTGTTTTGGAAGGTTTTGCTGATGCTGGGTACCTCTCTGACCCACACAAAGGTCGCTCCCAAACTGGTTATGTATTCACCATGGGAAAGACCGCGATATCTTGGAGGTCTACAAAGCAGACCTTAGTCGCTACCTCTTCGAATCATGTAGAGATTATTTCTCTTCACGAAGCAGTTCGTGAATGTATATGGCTTCGATCCATAATTACGCATGTTCGAAGCAATTGTGATTTGAAGTCTACCACAGATGAGCCAACGAGCATTTATGAGGATAATGCTGCTTGCATTGAACAAATGAAGCAAGGCTACATCAAAGGCGACAACACCAAGCATATATCGCCCAAATTCTTCTACAATCAGCAACAACAGAAGCTCCTCAAGATCAAAGTGAATCAAGTTCGATCTGAGGACAATGTGGCAGACTTGTTCACTAAGTCATTGCCCAAATCCACGTTCGAGAAACATGTGGCAAGAATTGGCTTGCGGAAATTATCTGAACTCCCATGATCGTAGTCATCAGGGGGAGGCGCAGACATCAGGGGGAGATGTCTACATGTTCGTCTCGAAGCGTGAAAGGTGTGTTGTGCTCTTTTTCTCCTTCGACAGAGGTTATTTTTGTCCCACTGGGTTTTTGTTACTCGGCAAGGTTTTTAGCGAGGCAACGAGAGAAGCACCGCGTTTGGGCAACACAAGGGGGAGTGTTCAAGTAAACCCTAATTTGTGTTTAGCCCAAACTCTAGGTTACTTGACCTAGTGGTAATATGGTTAAATTAGAAGGATCTAGATTCCTATTCAATGTACGATTACTTTCCTTGTATGATTGAGATTCTATACATTGTAATCCTCCATATAAAAATGCCCCTATTATCAATGAGAATATACATCAAATTTCTCTCAATTTCTGATTCTCGAAAACAGTTGTCACATTTTCTTAATTTTTGACTTTTCTCAAAAATACGCTCTTTTTTTCAAGTGAACGGACTTCTTACCGCAATAATAAATTGGCCGGTCTGTTCAAACCTATCTAAGAATGTCATACCGTTTCTAAGAGTTGACAAGAATATCAGCTGGAGTCTTGATTGTTCTCAGAGTTGACTGCCATTGACATTATTTAGGTTTGCGGGCACATGTAAGGTTATTTAGGCTTGCGGCTTGACTACACATGAGTAGAAATAAAAGACTTAGGGTTTTGATAGTTCGAACAAAAAGTTGTCCATGAGAGTTATTAGCTGGCTCTCCAAGTTGCAAAGCATTTGCCCCGCCAAATCACATCAAGGCTGTTGGACATACGGTGCATTATAAATTGCTATCTTTTACCTATGTTTTACTTCAAAGGCTAGGGACATGACATTTGCACCATGTACACAGTTTCGGTGACACAAATAAAACTCATCGGCAATCTTAGGAGTGACTTTACATTCCAGAAAGTGAAAGAGGTATCTAGGATATTGTTATTAAACAAATTTGATCTACTACATTAAACAGAAATACATATATCAATCCAGAGAACTTTCTCACAAAGACTTGGGAAATGTAAATAGAGCATCAAACTCCAGACACACAGCCGCCACAAACCCAACGTTACCACCATCAGAAACCAGAAACTACTCCTGGAGAACTGCCAAAATCTGCAATTAGAAAGTTGTAAGACAATTGAAATATACTGCAATTTGCCATAATTTACTTTTTAACTCCATGAAGACACATCAATCAAGGTAACAGTAGGTACAGTTTGTAGGTTTTCAAACACCTTAGGCAAGGTAGCTACGTAGCAATACCCAACTCAGGTAGTTAAGTAAAGAACACTTGCTTTCCTTCATAAAACACAAACCAAAAGCAAATTCCAGGTAACCCAGAATATAGGCATGCCATACCAGGTCGCAAGTTATCATGTGTAATTTAATATGAAATACATATATGATGTCAAAACCAAAAACATCAGGACTATATTAGATAGTAACAGTAAGATCGATAACATTCCTCCAAACATATAGAAGGGGGAAAAAAAACAAAATCTTACCATGTAAAGGCAGGTGAATGCTTTCCTTTCCTTTCCTGCCCTT
The DNA here is from genome assembly GCF_958449725.1 of Rosa rugosa. Taxonomy (NCBI): domain Eukaryota; kingdom Viridiplantae; phylum Streptophyta; class Magnoliopsida; order Rosales; family Rosaceae; genus Rosa; species Rosa rugosa. Next base: position 66,424,559 of record NC_084821.1, on the reverse strand, counting down.
GACCTTGCTACATGTTCGTGGTAATATTTTAATATCTCCTAAATAGCAAAAAAGAAAACGAATGGGTGATCATGAACAAACCCAAAAATACATAGTATACTTTATCTAGTGTATCAGCTATATATGCATCATGCAGAGACCAACATCAACAATATTCAACTTCATTGAATAGTAAATTGACCCACATAATAATTTAACTCCTCACAAGCCTTAAAAAAAAAAAAAAAAAAAAAAAAAATTCTAGACCTTACCAAATAAATCAACAGGGATTGCACCGGGTACATCTTCAACAGTAAACACAACTTCTGTTTCAGGAAAAAGGAAAAAAAAAAAAAAAAACGGGTAGGTGACAAATGTCAAAACCAACCCAAAAAAAATCACTATTTGTGAACATGTGACATTGAATAGTAACATAAGAACTGCAAAATGAATGTTCGCTAAACAAGTGGAGCCGCAATGCAAAAAATGATCTATGATCCCACTTCAGAAATATATTGCAGTTTGTCATAATCTATTTTTTTTTTTAACTCCATTAAGACGCAAGTCAATAAAGGTAACGGTAGGTCTTCAAACGCGTTAGGCAGGGAAGCTACGTATGTAGCGATACCCAACATTCGGTAGCGTAAAGAACACTTGCTTTCCTCCATGAAATACAAACCGACAGCAAATTGTTAAATACCAAATACATATATGATGTCAAAACCAAAAACATTAGGACCGTACTATACAGTAGCAGTTGTATTGATGTTGTGTCATAAGAAAAACAAATTGAATCTCCAATTTATACATTATATAAAATTGCAGATGCAATCAGATGTATGATCACGTCAACAGATACACTGTAGGGCACACATAACAAAATAATTTGGCTAGAGAAGACATAATTCTACCTCAGTCATACGTAATGTAAAAACCACAATGACTAAGATAATTAAGGGCTGATGAAGATATCTTCAATAACCAACTTGATAGCATAGCAGTTTGAAAATATATATACAATTTCTACAATAGAGGGATAATAGTACTAACAAACCTTAAAAATAAAAAAAAACAAGAATCTAAAACTTACCATTCAGATCATAATCTTCGAAATTAAACGACGGAACTCCTGTTTCACAAGAAAAAAAAAAAACACAACTAAGTGACAAATATAGAAACCAAAAAAAAAAAAATTTACAATAGTGAACATGACATTGAACAGTAACATAAGAAGATCAAAATGATGTTTGCTAAACAAGTGGAGATGCAATGCAAAAAATGATGTATGATCCCGTTAAGTGTATTAACTACACATTACACAGACCAAAATGACTTGGCTAGAAAAATTATCTCCAAAATTTTGCTTGAATTACATAAATATACAATCAACATATTTTTTATTCTTTAAACAGCGTTTGAGCAAGTCCAACATAACTTTACTCGCAAAAACTAAGAAGTAGAAAATAGAACACTTCTTTTCCTTCATAAGACACAGCACAAGCAAATTCCATGGAACTGAAAACGAACACCCAGTTTTCCCAAAGACAAAATAATTTAATAAAATTATTTCCTACAAAGCACAGAGTCCAAAAGAAATTCCTAGAAAATACTTACAAGACTTTTAAACAAAAATTTAAAAATCTTACCAGGGGGTGGGTAGCAACAACGTCTCACAGCTGTCTCCCCAAAAAAAAAGAGAGATGATTAAGTGAAATGGTACCATAACAAGAGAAAAATATCAATGTTTTAAGAAAGCCGCAGCACAATAAAATAAAAAAATAAAAGAAGTACCCACATTTTATTCAGTGTAACAAAAGTAGATTGATCAAAAAAGTTTACCAGAAGTTCCTCAAATTTTATAATACAAAATCAACGTATTTTCCTTTTAACACTGGTGCCTAAGCTAACTAAGCACAACATTGGTCGCACTGTTGCAGTATCAAAAAAAAAAAAAAAAAAAGAAGAAGAAGATACCTTTGCTCATCTTTGGAGGAGGTGGGATTGGACCTGTTTCACAGATACTGTGTCAAAACAACAACAACAAAAAACAAGCCCCTTTGACACATGCTTCACAAGTACAAATGGCAGTCTCATTTGAAAACTAAAAAAAAGAGATTTAATGATTAATTGAAAACAGATGGCTCTTTCTGCATGCAAGGGAGACTATTGATGGATTCTCTAACATTATCAAGGATCTGTGTGTGCCATAACAGGGGAGCAATGACATATATCTCTTTCATCTTTCACTCCTAACCATTCATGGATCCTTAAATGAAATATAAATATAAATATATATATATATATATAATATATATATATATATATATATATATATATATATATATATATATATATATATATATTACCAAAACATCAGGAGCTCAGGACTTACTGCATGACATAAGGTACTAGAAAATGTATCGATAGTGTCGTAAGAAAAGCAAGACTTAATCTGTGATTAAAATTGTTATAAACACAAAACTGCTATGCAACGAAATCTATGATCCCATCAACAGATATTTGCTCCATCTTAACTGTGTGCTATGGATCAGGCATAGACCAGATAGAGCAAAATGATTTGACTGGAGAAGTTATATTGCGAACTACAAATATCGTTCTGCGTTGGCTATCTACCTAATGGAAACTAGTGAAGTTTTCTTTAATGGCCAAATTGATCGCACAGTATTTTGTCTCATTAACAAAATAAAATAATAATAATAATAATATTTCTTGAAAACACAGAGCCAAAGGATATTCCCCAGCCTCAATACAAAAATCAAGATGTTACTTACTATCGTAAAAGTACCATGTAGTAGGCTCAGCACCTGTAAGTGGCAATGTCAAAACCAAAAAAATCAGTGCTATGACCACTAATATTGATTAGCACCATAAACAGTAATAAAAATAAAGCATTACCATCAACGCCAGGAAAAGTGACGATATCTGGTTCTAGTGTCCTGCCTGTTTCACAGTGACATCAAACCGAAAAAATCAGTGCTATGACAACAGAAATGATCGAATACTTTACACCAAAAATTGATCGAATACAAGTTTAGTCCAAATTCATCTAGTATACATAGCGCAGAGAAATTTAAACCTAGAAGAAAATTATAAAAATAAAAAAATATATATATAAAAAAAAAAAAAAAAAAAATCCAAAATCTTACAAAGGTACAATTCCAGCAGGTGGACGCTTTGGTTTCCTGACCTTGACGCTGCTACCTGTTTGTGTGGAAATATTGAAAGATGTTACTAAAGAGCCAAGAGAAACCGAACGCCCCAATCACAAAAATCAAAAATCAAAAACATACCATATCCCCGGCCGGATCGTGCTCTCCTGGCTCTCCTTGCTCTCCTGGCTCTCCTTTCACTCTCGTGACCTTCCAGAAATCCTCGCTCTCCTCAGCCTCAGCAGATTTGCTCTCTGCGGCGCGTGGGATTTTCCTGCCTATCATGGTTTGGCGATGAGGGTAAATTTGAGACCAGATGTGATTTTTATTTTCTTTCTAGGTCGGTTTCGGATTGCTTCGGCCCATCTCATACCTTTATGACATCTGTCCTGCTACTTTTTCTTTTTTATTTCTTTGAACAAAATATTAATAAAAAAATTAATCCCTCTAAAATTCTAGTCAAAAGTCAATGTTGTTTCTGGATCAAAGTCAATAAACTGCCACCTAAGCCTTTTTGTTTTTGGTTTCAAACCTGCCACATATATAAGAGGTAGTTTTAAGTTTATCGATCTTATAGGGAAAAGGCCCATCTCTGGCCATGCATTTTGCAGATTAAATCCAAATGGATAATGCTCGAACCGTAAATTACA